>NC_080750.1:37938125-38241093 GCF_020826845.1 Diceros bicornis minor
GAAGCTGACCTGAAGGCATTCAGTAAAGGACATTAGGGGCAATAGGGCCTCTAGGCTCTGACCATAGCTATATCCGATAGAGATATGCAATAGCATTTTTAAATCATACTTACTCTATTTACTCTAAACCTGAGTAAATGGTTTACATGTTATGGTCTTATTTAATTTCACCGTGGGAAATAAGAAAAGTCATGAACCACCCCTGCAATAAAAGGATAAAGTTAAGGTAAGTCCATTACAGCCCAATCTAACAGGCCAGAGTGCTGGGTGAGTAAGCCACTCAACTGACCCCTGCAGAGCAGGTGGTGTCGGTGGGGGCCCATGGTCACATTTGGGCAGCAAGGAAAGGGGTGGAAGTTACTGCAGGGAGCCAGAGAAGTAGAAAATGGGGGGTTGTTTTCTGAGCACATGAAGGACAACATGCTGAGAAATTCTGTGAGACCAGGGGTGGACAATTTGAGGAGGCAAAATTCTATCATAGATAAGTTGAAGCTTAAGATCATCATATTTTTGATATTTGTAGAAATCTAACTATTCAATAGTAAAAGGCTATTGAGGCCAAGGCCATTTGAGTGTTTAAATTAAAAGAAAGTACATAGAATGTGGGAGTTACATGAAGAGAAAAAATTATCCAAATTGCATCAGAAAAAATAAATTTTAGGTATTTTGAGAAAATTACTGACTATACATCATGATTTATCAAAGACTTAGAATATCTCTCTCTAAAGATTTTTTTTATTGAGGTAACATTGGTTTATAATATTAAATAAATTTCAGGTGTACATCATTGTGTTTAGACTTCTGTATAGACAGCATCGTGTTCACCACCAAAAGTCTAGTTGCCATCTACAATATATAAGTAGGGTTACATTTATAGTCAAGGTGCTGGGCTAGTTGGCATTTTCATTTGTCTTACAACTTTCTAATTCAACTATATGAGCACAAATTTCAATACATTACTCAGACATATAAACTTTGGTCACATAAATGTAAAATTTTTTTTAATTATTTGTTTTATAACATTACACAAGTATAATAAATATATCAATTTCCATATTGATGAGAAATCATATTAGATTTTCAGTTTTGACAAAATAAAAACCTGTCATTGGTATAAATCACACACTTTTTAATTTATACGTGGCGCAGCTGAAAGATTAACTTGACATATAGACACACGTCAGCTTTGGTAGATACACATAAGATAACAAGAGGTATTTTTTTTTTTAATTTTTTGTTTATTGCAGTAACATTGGTTTATAACATTGTAAAAATTTCAGGTGTACACCATTGTACTTCTATTTCTGCATAGATTACATCATGTTCACCACCAAAATACTAATTACAACCCATCACCACACACATGTACCGAATTATCCCTTTCACCCTCCTCCCTCCCCCTTCCCCTCTGGTAACCACCAATCCAATCTTTGTCCCTATGTGTTTGTTTATTGTTGTTATTATCTACTACTTAATGAAGGAAATCATGCGGTATTTGACCTTCTCCCTCTGACTTATTTCACTTTGCATTATACCCTCAATGTCCATCCATGATGTCACAAATGGCTGGATTTCATCTTTTCTTATGGCTGAGTAGTATTCCGTTGTGTATATATACCACAGCTTCTTTATCCATTCGTCCCTTGATGGGCACTTAGGTTGCTTCCAAGTCTTGGCTATTGTGAATAACGCTGCAATGAACACAGGGGTGCATGTACCTTTACACATTGGTGTTTTCAAGTACAAGAGGTATTTTTATATTTTAGTGTAGTGACACGTACAAGTAATAAAAAATTTTAACCGTCACTGTTAACATAGTCATGTGCTGCATAATGATATTTTGGTCAACAAGGACCGCATATATGATGGTAGTCCCATAAGATTAGTTCCGTATAGCCTAGGTGTGTAGTAGACTATATCATCTAGGTTTGTGTAAGCACACTCTATGAAGTTTGCACAACGACGAGATCACCTAAGGACACATTTCTCTGAATATATCCCCATCATTAAGTGAAGCGTGACTGTACCCTATTTGAAGAATTGAAAACATTTATTGAAATAAAATATCAAATTGCTATATTTTACTTATGTCATTTGAATATTTGAAATATTAGAAAGGTTTTCCTAAGCAATATGATATATAGTGTGCTAAATAGATACATATGAATATGCATACACATGTATATGTATATATATATATAAATTTATACATATGCTGTTCAAGATAATAACTAATTGTTGCATGTTTTTCTTGGATAGAAGGATTCAAAACTCTTTTTTAGTGATGCTGGATCTCTGAGAATGTGACTAGGATATACTTTATTAACTAACTAAACATTTTTTTCTTTAGTGTGTGCCCAGTTACAGGATTTCTAGAAATCAAGAGCTTACAAATTCTAATCTCCCACAGTAGAAAATTCCTAATACACACATTAGAAATATTATCAATATTAATTAGAAACGTCTTTGCATGTATGAATGAAGCATTTTTGATTTTCTAAGAACCAAATCTGAAGAGTATCAGGAAAACACAAAAATTAGGGATTTTCTACAAGTAGTCATCTTTTATATAAAATAATTGGCAAAATGTGTGGGAAATCTAATTTGGGAAATAGAAAGATAAGGACATTCTGAACATCTCATGGAGTGGTAAGAATACAAGTTTCTTGAGTTCATATGTAAAAGAGCTCCAGAATGTCTGCTTATGAGAAGAGAACAAGGAGTGTTAACAAATGTTATTTTTAGATTTTATAATAGTATATAGTAATAGAAATGGAGCTGAAAAGTTGGACATGGCCACATGTTAAACAAGTAAACTTCCTCTATTATTGCTATTAAGTAAAGTATTTTACCAGTTAATACATATTTTATGTAACATAAGATATTTGGAAAAAATAATTCTATATGGTTGTATAGTTTTATACTAATGCAAAATACTTTGCTATATATCATATGTTAAATCTAGAGGTACTGAATACATATATATTTTTCAAAAGTAAGCTGTGAAAACAACTTTAAATTATAAAATTTCCATGCAATTTCAATGGATTAGTGGGCAGTGCACATAAATTTATTTTTTCTGAAACAGTCGAGTTATTAATATATTCTGAGATCAACATACTTTAATCAATCTCATTTTAATAAAATTTTTATGATTTTAGTATGTATACAAAATTGAATATGAAATCTGTGAATGTATGATTCTTTGGAATCATACCAAAGTTAATTACTTTGACATCATATCATATATTGGAAAAATACCAAAATTCTGTACAACTCTAAGATGTTATTTTTTATAACTATATAATTATAGCAGTCTGAAGAGGTGCTGAAAATCACTTATATGAGTCTACCTTCTGCATGCAAATGTCCCTTTTAAGTACTCTTGTTCTTGAAATTTTAACGACTTTTATAGATTTTTAATAAAAACCATAAGCTCTGTGTCTTACTCATAGATTACAATCAATAAATAACTGTTATATGAATTAATTTAGACAAGATATTATAGAACATTTAACATCATAGGCATCTTAGAGATCAACTGATCTAAACCCAGTATTTTACATGGAGAGAAAATGAGGCCTAGAGAGGTTAAATAATTTGCCCAAAATCACTTGGCTAGTTGATGACAGAGCAGGGACTAGAATCTAGTAGACATTACATGTTTATTTACCTCCCCACCCCACCACACACACATTAGACACACATCCCCCAAAACCTAGTGCCGTTTCATATTTTATCATTAGTTATATTGTCTTTTTAAAAAAGATTTCACATGTATACATCTCGTTTTCACAAAATTGTAACTTCCTGCTAAGTTGTCCCTCAGAGGGCAGCACAATGCTCACTAATAAGTCTGTTCAGGACTGATGACTTGGACCACTCCATGCTGCTACAAGAGCCTCTCATCTGAGCACTGCAGTGGCCATCAAAGTTGTCTTACTGCCTCTACCCTTGTACCCCTACAGTCCAAGCTCTACACAGTACCCACAGTGCTCTTAAAATGTGAGTTGGAGCATGTCACTGCTTTGTTCAATATCCTGTAATGGCTTCCATTTCCCCAGGAGTAAAGAGTGTAATTCTCATGACAGTCCCTCTATTATTCTGCTGCCATCCCCCAAAACCCACATCTCCTACCTTGTCACCTACTGTTTGTTCCCTCTCATTTCACTCCAGCCCTACAGGCCTCCTTACTGTACCGCCTACGATAGCAAGCTTCTGCCTTCAGGCTTTTGACCTACTGTTTCCTCTACATAGAATGTTCTCACCCAGATGTCTGCAGAAATATCTTACCTTTTTTAAGTATGTTCAGTGTCACCCTAAATGAGGCCTATCTGATCACCCAAGTGAGAACTGACCTCCCACCATAATCCACTGTACAGGCTGTACTTTTATTTAGGTCTATAACATGCATTACTTTTGAACACTCTTAAGTTAACTTTTTTGTATGTTTTTTAATAGCCTGTCTCACCCTACTAGAATATAAGCTCCTCAATAATAGGGAGCATTGTCTTTCCTTCACCAGTGTGTTCAAGTGCCTAGAACTGTGAGTGGCACACAGTTAATGCTTAATAAACATTTGTTAAATTGAAGTTAATTGATCACTTTCCAGTGAAAAATTATTCAGTTCACTTACAGCATGCTGTATTTTTTTCAACACCTCAAATCATTACATTTATATGAATTACTATGACAAAGCTATAGTAATCATTTCATATTAGGCAAAGTAGCTATAGAAAAATGAGAACTCAGGTAAACTTTATAGATTTTATATCTTATATAATTCTGAATTTGATATTTTCAGTGTATAAGCTTTTCCTGAATGTAAATTAGTCATCTTTCAAAGCTACATTAATACTGTCAGATGACTAAGGTGCCATTTAAAACACTGAACAGAAAAATGGTAGTTACAAAATAGTCAACAAAAACCTGCCTTGATCTATCATGTTTGTGCCTTAAAAGTCATATAGACACAATTTTATTGTTTTAACAATCATTAATTCTCATGTGCTCTTATATAAAAACATCACTCATATGATTTGACCGGATTTTGTCACTTAAATTCAAGTAGAAACAGACCTGACCAAATGCAAACAGAAACATATATGTAAATGGCAATGAAAATGTCATTTCATTCTTGTTGAATTTTCTTTAGTCCAATTATAAATGCATTTTATTCCTTTTATGTCTTTACTATGATACCTTCTGGTAACTAAGTTCTTCCCATAGGAAAAATAATATTTAGAAAATATTTATTGAGTAAAAAGCATTGCTTAGAGAAGTCTACAAACAGCTTTATGTCCTTCTAGCAAGAGTTAATTGTAAGATAAAAATTTTCAAACATTTTCTTTTTCATAAATATAAGATTTGCTAATTGAAGCAGAGAATCTGTTGAGCTTTTGTTATCCCCAGTAGAGAAGCTGAAAATGCACGAGTTAATATTCTGTGACTCTGGAGCTTAGATACTATTGACAAGGGGAAAAATGAATATGATTCTAGGCTACCATCCATTTTTAGTAACTACACTTCTAGCTGTTATTTTCCCTATTGAAAAGGTACATTAGGATTTGATGTGTTTGGCGTGGTGTACAGAATGCTAATACTTGCTAATTATAGACCGTTTTCTGAAAATCAGCTAGATGCTACAAACAACGTCCAACACCTGCACCTGTTAATTCAGTATTGCTGAGAAGGCAAGTGGTCACTGGAAATATCACTCAACATGGCAATTTCATTTAGTTTTGATTTACTTTTCAATATCTTCCTTTGAAATTTTCTAGTATTTTTTTCTCAAATTTCTTAAGATTCAGCTTTAAAGACCATTTGAAACTTCAAAGTATTAGAATCTTAAACTATCTCTCCATGAATATAAAATTTTCAATGGATATTCACAGGAAGCAAGAGTAAGGATTAAAATCAGATTAGATGAAGCTGTGGATAGGCAAATTATTATGTTAGGGAGGCATGCGCATCGTGGAAAAAGCAGAGGCTTTGGGGTCAGCCCAACCTCAATTCAAACCCTGCTTTGGGTACTTTAAGTTAAGCTACAACTGCCTCATTTCTTGTAATGTGATAATAATAACCTAACCCATCAGATTTCTGTGAGAAATAAGGAGATACCGTAAAGCTTCCAGTACAATCTTTGCACTTGGTAAGTTCTCAATGAATAGTAAGTTTGTCAATTTACAGAAATTGAATTGGATAAATTCAGTTTATATGAATTATTTTGTTGTTTACTAATGTTTTTATTTTAGATAACTAGATCATTCTCAAACCAATAATCTAGTAGGACAAGAAATTAAAATTACACAAAGTAAACTTATTATGGTATTGATGAAGGTTTTTCTTGGTTAAATGAAACAAAACAAAACAAAACACTGAGGTTTCTGTTGAAATCTTTATTAAACAAAAAATTTCAAGTGAAGTTTTGCAAGATGTTGCAAGCACTATATGGCTACAGTGGAAAAATAATTCTGAAACTTTAGCCTCAAGGTAAAGTTGGACTGGCTCTGCCAAAGGAGAAGGGAGGCGGATTATCTCACAAGAGGCTTCATGGAGAGACATTCATTACCCTGATTTCTCCACGGTGCGAAAGATGGTCATCTAATTTTCATGCTCATCTATACCCTTTACCTATTGCCCCATGGCTCTGCCCTCTATTCCTAACAAAATCCTGAGAAGATTTTTCTATAATTTTTTATTTCTGCTTGCTCACTCCCCGTCCTTCCATTCTTTTTATGTTTGTTTGTTTATTGTGGCAACATTGGTTTATAACATTGTATAAATTTCAGGTATACATCATTATACTTCTATTTCTGCATGGATTACATCATGTTCTCATGTTCACCACCCAAATACTAATTACAATCCATCACCGCACACATGTGCCTAATTATCCCTTTCACCCTCCTCCCTCCTCCCTTCCCCTCTGGTAACCACCAATCCAATCTATGTGTTTGTTTGTTGTTGTTATCTACTACTTAATGAGTGAGATCATACGGTATTTGACCTTCTCCCATTGGCTTATTTCACTTTGCATAATACCCTCAATGTCCATCCATCTTGTCACAAATAGCTGGATATCATCGTTTCTTATGGCTGAGTAGTATTCCATTGTGTGTATATACCACATCTTCTTTATCCATTTGTCCCTTGATGGGCACTTAGACTTGCTTCCAAGTCTTGGCAATTGTGAATAATGCTGCAATGAACAGAGAGGTGCATGTATCTTTATGCATTGGTGTTTTCACGTTCTTTGGATAAATACCCGGCAGTGGAATAGCTGGATAGTATGGTAGTTCTATCCTTAATTTTTTGAGGAATCTCCATGCTGTTTTCCATAGTGGCTGCACCAGTTTGCACTCCCACCAGCAGTGTGTGAGAGTTCCCTTCTCTCCACAGTCTCTCCAACACTTTTTCTTTCCTGTCTTGTTAATTATAAGCATTCTGACGGGCATGAGGTGATATCTCATTGTAGTTTTGATTTGCATTTCCCTGATAATTAATGATGCTGAACATCTTTTCAGGTGCCTGTTAGCCATCTGTGTATCTTCTTTGGCGAAAGGCCTGTTCAGGTCTTTTGCCCATTTTTTAATTGGGTTGTTAGTTTTTGTGTTGTTGAGATGCATGAGTTCTTTATATATTTTGGAGATTAAGCCCTTATCAGATGTATGGCTTGCAAATATCTTCTCCCAATTGTTAGGTTGTCTTTTCATTTTGTTGATGGTTTCCTTTGCTGTGCAGAAGCTTTTTAGTTTGATGTAGTCCCATTTGTTCTATTCTTTCCTGAATCCACTCCAATTAGGCGTCTGCCTTGCCAAATCCAGTGGTCAATTCTCAGTTCCCACTAACTTGATCTTTCAGTAGCGTAAAACCATGTAAAATACAGTTGATGGCTTTTTCCTCCTTGAAACATTTCTTCACTTGTTTTCCAGACATAACACTCCTGGCACCATACTCCCTTGGTTATCCAACACCATGCTGGTTCTCAAGGACTTTTTAAATGTTTATTCTGAAATGATTTTATACTTATAGAATAGTTGTTGGAATAGTACAAAGAACTTCCATATTCCATTCACCCAGATTCACCAACTGCTAACATTTTGCACATTTTATCATTTTCTCTCTCATTCATTCTTCTTTTTCCCCTGAAGTATTTGTGAGTAGGTTGGAGATCTCAGGCCTCTTGACTCCTTAACTTCTCTCTGTAATTCCTCAGAACCAGGACATTATTTAACATAATTATACTACAATAATCAAAATCAGGAAATAAAGCTTTGATACAATACTATTACATATTCTACATTATTAGAAATCAAATTTCACCAATTGTCGCAATAATAGACTTTATACTAATTTTTTTTTTTTATGGCCTGGGATCCAATCCAGGATCATGGATTTACCAAATTATGTATTTACCTGTTATGTCTCCTTTAATCCGAAACTGTTCCTCAGACTATATTTGTCTTTCATGACATTGACTTTTTGAAGAATGCAGGCCAATTATTTTGTAGAATGAGTTTTCCTCATGATTAGGTTTAGGAACACTACATAAATGGCACTGTATCCTCTTCCATGCATCTCATCAGGAGGCACACAGTGTTGGCTTGTCCCATTATTGGTAACATTATCTCTGATCACTTGGTTAGAGTGATGTCCTCCAAGTTTCTCCCTGTAGAGTTACTACTTTTCCCTTTACAATTAATAAATGAGGACATACTTTGAGGTTCTCTATATATTCTGCTTCTCATTAACTTTGAACTGCTAGTCTTATCATTCATTGATGATTCTTGCCGTAATCAATTATTACTATCATGGTTACAAAATGGTGACTTTCTAGTTTCAACTACATTTATTAGTTGGCATTCTACTTATTTCAGGCAAAGCTTCCTCTTTTCCTCCATTTATTTAGTTAATCATTTTTTATATCAGTATGGAGTCATGGATTCATATTTATTCAATAGGTTTATTCAATGGGTTTATTCAATCCATTGCATTGTTTATGCTCCAACTGTTCCATTTTTTGAGTCCTTTTTGACTAGATTTTTTTTTTTTAATTTCTTGGCCTGTGAACATTGGAATAACCTAGGACTAGTCTACAGTTCTTGTTTCTTTTCTGCATACTCATTCTGGTTAATCTCATTTAATCCAACAGTTTAGCTATCATCTTCACACTGAAGACCCTAAATTTGTATCTCTAAACCAATCTTTTACCCTGAACTCTAGATTTGCATTTCCAATAGCCTACTGTACCCACTAATGTCTAATAGGCATCTCAAATTTAAACTGCTCTCCAAAACTGCACACACCACCTTCAGCATATCCCATCTCAATTAAGTACAATTCTCTTGACCCAGTGCTCAAGCCAAAATTCCTAGAGTCCCTCTTGACTCCTCTCTTTTTCTCACACCCCACACCTAATCTATCAGCAAGACCTGCAGCCTCCAACTTCAGAGATCATCCAGTATCTGACTGTTTCGCATCACTTTCATTGCTACCACACAATCCAAGTAGTCATTATTCATCACCTGGGTTATTGCGATAGGCTCTTGATTGTTTTCCATGTTTCCGTTTTTACCTGCTTTTCACTATCTATTCTCCAATCATCAGTCAGAGAGAGCCCTTTAAAGCATATATTATATTATGGCATTCCTCTGTTCAAAACCTGCTAGTGAATTCCTATTCATTCAGATTAAAATTCACAAATCTAACCATGGCCTGTAAGGCTCTGCACAATTTGGCTGGTGATATCTGTCTGACTTCATCTCTGCTATTCTCCTCTTTCCTCGCTACATTGCATTTGTTCTTGTCTTCTTGCTCTTCCTCTAGCCTGCCAAGCTTGCTCGTGACTCAGGACCTTAGCATGTGCTGTTCCCTCCACTTATTTTTCTCTTCTTTCAGATATTTCTGTGGTTTTCTTCTTCCCATCCTTCAGGTCACTGCTCAAATGTCACCTCCTCAAAGGGGATATTGCTGATAGATCATCAAAAATAGCACTCCTGTATCTATTCCTTTAACTTGTCTTTTTTTCATACCATTTTTCACCACATGATATATTCATTTGCTCACTTTTTTAAAAATGTCTATATCTTCCACACTAGAATGTAAATTCTGAAAGCAGAGATTTGTCTATTATTCAATGTTATATTTTCCTATGTATTGAATAGTGTTTGATACATATGAGGAACCCGATAAATATTTGTTGAATGAGTGAAATATGTTAATGGAATTATGCTACGATGGTCTTATACCACCCTCTCTAGAGATAGTCTTGCTAATATGTCCAAATTCCCAGTGTTTGCTGGTGCCAAGTCTTCTTTCCCCAGAACAGACTCTAGGTGGCATTACTAAAATGATTCTCCTTCTTCGGTGCTTCTTATGGCCTACAAATTCCCTCCCCACTTCCTGAATGTGTGGTACATTGTTTCTCTAGACTTGCCAGTATATTTAGTCAGGTTACGTTTTTGTCTTGCTGGTCTGGAGTTATTTAGTCTATAAAATGATTTTGCCTAACTATGCTCTGGTGCACTGTGATCTTACACCTTAAATCTCAAAGCCAGCCTTGATGCCTCTTTCCCAAGTTCTTGGAGATATATTATGGCTTCTTGTTCTCAAAGTCACAGTTGTCCCTTGTAAACTCTGTTCACAAAATCATTTGTCACCTAGAAGAACCTGGCCAATTGTCCTTGCACACAAAAGCAGTTCTGGTTAGGATTTTGTTAGTCAGGTTTTGTTACACACCGTCTGATGAGAATATCAGTCTTTGGGGTTGTGACACACAGAAGCAAGTTTATATATGTTCTCGGTTATAAGTCCGTTTCTTTTAACGTAATTGGAACAATTGATTTCATATTATTTTGGTGTCACTTATGTCAATTGTTATAATTTACTATCCTCTATATCATATACACATATGCTCACATATAAGCCTCTAAAAACCTTATGGAAAAGAGTAAAACTTTCCACTTTTTATAGATGAAGGAATGGAAGCTTTGCAGGTATAAGTAATTTTTCCCAAGACCATTCAAATAGGACTGTAAATAAAAGACTTACCTATATTCAAACCTGAGTTCATCAAACTCCAAAGTCTGTTCTTTTTCTACTACGTCATATTATTTCTCCTGACACACTGAGTATAGAGCCCTGGCTTTTGTGACTGTGACCTCTCCAATGGGCCCAGTGAGTATTCTTGGTGCACGGTTGTTTTCTTGTGAGTGCCTGTAGCAAGTGTCTGCAGATGCTTGTTAGACATGACTGAAGCACTTTACATTCTAAGCCAAGCAAAGTGTATAATGTATATATGCCTCAAAGCTGCCCATAATTCTAGGCAAGCTTAATTTTTACCTACTTCTGCTCTTTTTTGTAATGGATTAATACAGGGTAGTTGTTCTCAACTGGGGGCAACTTAGCTCCCCAAGGGATATTTTGCAATGTTTGGAGACGTTTTGGTTGTCACAACAGTGGAAATACTGCTGGCATCTATTAGGTAGAAGATAAAGATGATGCTAAACATCCTACAATGCACAGAATAGCCCTCCACAACAAAGAATTACCTGGCCCCAAATGTGACTAGTACTGAGGTTGAGAACCTTAACCTAGGACAACCAGGATAACTAGAAAAGCCCAGATGTTAATGACAGGATGTGAAGTTCAGACTCTTGTTTACTAGCCTTCCTAAACATCAACTATATATCCACAGGATGGGAATAATAATACATACTGATGTAGAATATTGTGAGGTTTAAATGAGATAATGCTATATGAACAGCTTAGAACGTTGTGTGACACATGGCAAACCCTCCATACATATCCACTATTGCTATTATTACTATGTATTCTTTTTACCTCTATACAAGACAAGTGAGAATTTCTCAGTTTTTCCTTGAGGGATACACCCTGGCCTTGCATCCACAAAAGAATTGCTTCCTCGATCTAGGGAAAAATTGAATTTTGATAGTTAGTAGGAGTACTCCTTCTTTTATACCACACCATGTCTGCTCTGAAAACTGAGCATCTGTGATCACTTTACACTTTTTCTGATCCTTTCTGTGAACTAGCAGATTGATTTTTAAGCTTATCCTGTTGACATTTTCAGTTCCTAGGAAGTAAGACATTTGTTTTGTTCTAAGCTTTGTCCCTGCGGATAACTCTACCCTGATGGCACCCATATTTTAGGGATTTCAGCAATCCCCCAAACAAACCCAAGTCCATCTGCTAAAGGACCTAAAAAGAGTCAGAAGTGTGATTAAAGGAATTGAGCCTTTTGGTCTCACCATTCCCTCTAGATTTTCTTTTAGTTTGGTTTTCATGAGACTCTAAATTTGCCAGAGAATAAACACTGTTTCCCGCAGGTTAATGCATGTGTTCTCAGTAATATGAGAAATAGGGGGAAAAGGTGTTGGATAGAGAAAGTTATTATTGGGGAATGTGGGAGGATTAGCTACAGAGAAGGAGAAAAGATATTTCAGCCTAATGGATTTTAAAGGCTTTTTCCCACTCTTATGCTCTAAGGTGTGGGGAATCACGTTTTCCATGTACGAAGGCGATTTGGTAGAAATTTAGGCACAGATTAGGCTCAGATATAGGCCCTTCTAAATTTCTCCACTGGTTCAGCCTGGACTAACTGCATGGTCTGAACTTCAATTAGTTTCTTCATAAATATCATGAAGATAATAATATATGCATAGGGTAATTTTGAGAATTAAGACCATCTACCCACAAGAACCTGATGCAAAGTAAGCACTCAACATTAATATTATTTTACTTTTCCAGTACCCCTCTTTGTGTTTCAAAGTCTCTAACCCTCTTTGGGAAGAGGAATGCCTGATATGATCCAACACAGAGAATTTATCAAAAAGTTCTAATCTCCTAAAATCTGATTTCTCAAGTTCATCTTTTTTAACTTGCTGGTTTTTCTTCTTTCTTTTTGCACAGTTCTCTGATATGCAGCTAGATAAAAGACTGCTGCTATTACTTTTCAAACTAACTCTTATTACATGCAAATATCTAAAAAAGGAAACGTGTTGCTCTATGATCTACTCTAGAAGCAAATCTTAAGTGTGCATTAAACATTCATGTGTGTGTTGGAGTCCAGATAGCGCTGCGAGTTTATACAGTTATGCACCACATGACAAAGTTCAATTCAATGACAGACCGCATATATGATGGTGGTACCATAAGATTCTGATGGAGCTGAAAAATTCCTATCATCTAGTGACATCATATCACAAGGCATTACTCACATGTTTGTGGTGGTGCTGGTGTAAACAAAGGTGCTGAGTCACCAGCCATTTAAAAATATAGTACGTACAGTTATACACAATACATAATACTTGATAATGATAATAAACAGCTATGTTACTGGTTTATGTATTTACTATACTATACTTTTTATCATTATTTTAGAGTGTTCTCTTTCAATTTATTAAAAAAAATTACTATAAAACAGTATGCTGTGTCATGCCTGCAGCAGCCTCATACATCTCATGTTTACTGCGTCTCTTGATTGTATCATTTTCTCTTGTGCTTGATTTAATCTCATGTTGTACTGTTCTTCATGGCCTCCAAGTATAAAAAACCCACTGTTAATGTTGCCAGTAAGAGGTCATGCGGAGTGATTGACCTGGAAACAAAATTAAAAGTGATTAAGGACTACGAAGGTGGAAAACCAGTGATGGTTATTGCTTGCCAGCCAGGCATGTCCCATTCCACCATAGCGATGATCCCAAAGAACAAGAACAAAGTGATGGAAGCTGTTAAAGGATCTGTTTCATTGAAGGCAATGAGACTAACAAAAATTTGAGAAGGGCCTGCATCAAACATGGAGAGACTTCTAGTGAACTAGATTGAAGACCAGACACAGAAGTATATTCCTCTCAACACCATGACAATCATGGCCAAAGAAAAGAGTTTATTTGTAAAGTTGAAACCAAAGGCTGGACCCAACTTCAATGTTGTATTTGCTACTAACTCTGAGTGGTTTAAATAATTCAAGAATTTTTATTCATTACGTAATGTGAAAGTCAGTGGTGAGTCTGAGTGCTGATGTGAAGGCAGCTGAAGAATTTTTGGAAACTCTAGATAAGCTGATTGTGGAAGAAAATTATTTGCCAGAGCAAACATTCAATATGGATGAAAAATCCCGCTTCTGGAAACAGATGCCTGAAAGGACTTTTATCCATAAGGAGGCCAAGTCAATGCCAGGTTCCAAGGCTTTTAAAGATAGGATAACAGTCTTGGTTGGGGGCAATATTGCAGGCTACAAATTGAAACCTTTTGTGATCTGGCATAATAAGAACCCAGGGCCTTCAAGCATATCAATAAGCACACACCGCCAGTGTACTAGAGGAGTAACGAGAAGTCATTGATGACCCAGCTCCTCTTCCAAGATGCCATCCTAAATTGCTATGCCAGTGAAACGTAGAAGTACTCTTTGGAGAACAACGTACCTTTCAAGATTTTGCTTATTGTTGATAATGCTCCTGGACATGCTCCTTTGATTGGTGATCTTCATCCCAATATCAAAGCGGTGTTTCTCCCTCCAAACACCACTTCTTTGATCCAACCAATGGATCAAGGAGTTATAGCAGCTTTTAAGGCCTACTACCTGAGGAGGACCTTTGCCCAGGCTATTGTTGCAAATGAAGAAGACACTGAGAAGTCACTGATGTAACTCTGGAAGGATTGCAATATCTATGACTGCATCAAGATCCTTGGTTGGGCTTGTGGTGATGTCACCGAAGAGTGTATGGATGGCATCTGGAAGAAGACACTCAAGAGGTTCATCCATGACTTCAAAGGATTTGCCAAGGATGAGGAGGTTGCAAAAATCAACCAGGCTGTGGCTGAGATGGCAAACAGCTTAACCTGGGTGTGGAGGATGATGACGTTGAGGAACTCCTAGAGGTGGTTCCTGAGGAATTGACTAATGAGGAGTTGTTGGAATTGGAACAGAAACACATAGCTGGAAAAGAGGCAAGAGAAAAGGAAACTGTAGGAGAAGAACCTTCAAGAATATTCACAGTGAAGCATTTAACAGAAGCTTTTGCAGACCTCAACCAGCTCCTTAAAATGTTTAAAAACATGCACCCTAATACCAAAAGGTTTTCATTAATAGAGAGGAATGTTCATGGTACATTATCTGCTTACAAGCAAATCTATGATGAAGAAAAGAAACACACCAAAGCAAAGCACCATGGACATATTTCTAAAAAGAGTGACACCTCCTCAAGAAGAGCCTCAGGCAGGTCCTTCAGGAGATATTCTAAAAGAAGGCACGTTATCATAGGAGACAGCTCCACGTATGTTATTGCCCCTGAAGGCCATCCAGTGGGACAAGATGTGGAGGTGGAAGACAGAGATGTTGATGATCCTCACCCTGTGTAGGCCTTGGCTAATGCGTGTGTTTGTGTCTTAGTTTTTAACAAAAAAATAAATGTAAAAAATAAAACAAGTATAACATTTTAAAAACAGAAAAAAGCTTACAGAATAAGGATATAAAGAAAGAAAATATTTTTGTACAGCTGTACAAAGTGCTTGTGTTTCAAGCTAAGTGTTATTACAAAAGAGTGAAAAAGTTAAAAAATTTAAAAAGTTTATAAAGTAAAAAAGTTACTGGGCTGGCCCCGTGGCTTAGCGGCTAAGTGTGCGCGCTCAGCTACTAGCGGCCCGGGTTCGGATCCCGGGCGCGCACAGACGCACCGCTTCTCTGGCCATGCTGAGGCCGCGTCCCACATACAGCAACTAGAAGGATGTACAACTATGACATACGACTATCTACTGGGGCTTTGGGGAAAAAAAAAGGAGGAGGATTGGCAATAGATGTTAGCTCAGAGCCGGTCTTCCTCAGCAAAAAGAGGAGGATTAGCACGGATGTTAGCTCAGGGCTGATGTTCCTCAAAAAAAAAAAAAAAAAGTTACAATAAGCTAAGGTTAATTTATTATTGAAGAAAGATAATTTTTTTTTTAATTTAGTGTAGCCTAAGTATACAGTGTATATAAAGTCTACAGTAGTGTAGAGAAATATCCTAGGCCTTCACATTCCCTCACCACTCACTCACTGACTCACCCAGAGCAACTTCCAGGCCTGCAAGCTCCGTTCATGGTAAGTGCCCTATACAGGTGTACTATTTTTTATATTTTATTCTGTATTTTTACTGTAGCTTTTCTATGTTTAGATATGTTTAGATACACAAGTACTTACCATTGTGTTACAATTGCCTACAGTATTCAGTACAGTAACACACTATACAAGTTTGTAGCCCAGGAGCAATAGGCTGTACCACACATAGGTAATAGCCTAGGTGTGTAGTAGGCTATACCATCTAGATTTGTGTAAGTATACTCTATGTTGTTTGCACAACAACAAAATCACCTAATGATGCATTTCTTAGAACAAATCCCCATTGTTGAGCTACACGTGACTGTACTGTAAACTACCCTCCTCTAGTCAAAGTACATAGAAATGATAGAATATGTGTGTTTGTGTGTGTGTGTGTATATATATACATATATTAATTAATAATACTTAGTCACTTTAAAAAAAAACAAAACGTTAACATCTCCATGACCAGAAATGGAGCAGAAACTCAGAAAAATCAAGGGCTGAAGCTACGGGCTTGCTGGGCTCCAAGCAGAGGTGACTGACAGTTGACTCTTGAGGGCTAGCAGGGCCGTCAAGCCTGTAATGGGAGACTGAAAAACTTCAGGAGCCACCTGAGGCTGTAGGTTTCACAGAGCTGCACGCTGTGTGGGGGAAGGGATACAATCCAACAACTCGGACTAGAGCTAAGCCTCCCCTGAGGTAAATGACCAGATCTGTGATAGCTCCAGGATCATTTATATTTTGCTCCCACTATTAGTCCAGATTCTACTCTGGATGAAATGGCAGTCAGGGTAGGCAGCCACAAAACTACCAAAATAGTAAGGATGATTAAAGAAAGAAGGAGAAAAAGAGAAAGGAACAATAAACGATTAGAAACAATCCCTACTAAGAAGAGTCTGTATGACACAACACACAGGAATGTATAGAAAACTAATCCTTCGGAACAGTCAACAAGCTCAGGAATCAGGAGATGGATTTACTAATAGAAAAATTAAAAAAAAGATTGTGAATGAGATAAATGGAAGAATAGCAAACATATTTTTAAAAATACTGTGAAACAAAATTAGGCAAGTATGATCAACGAAAAGAACCAGTTGGAGAAATTTCACAATTAAAATATGTTAATTAAAATTTTTTTAAAATTCCATGGACAAAATAGTAATCTACAATGGAGGGATAAAGAGAGAGTTACTGACTTGGAATATAGCTGTGAGGAATTCTTTCAGAACACAGCCTTGACAGATAAAGAGAGGAAAAGAACAACAGAGAAATTAAGAGCATGAAGGAGAGAATGAGGCATCAATAAACTCAGGCCTAATAAGGGTCACAAAATTGAGAACAGAGGGAACGACAGAGAGGCAATATGTGTTCAGTATGGCCGAGACTCTTCCACATTTGAAGAAAGATTTAAAACGTACATATAAAGCCAAGCTAGTTAAATGAAAATAAATTACTCCATTTGCATATTCTTTCAGAATAACAGAAATTCATTCTTTCAGAAATTTCAGGATAACAAGGACAAATAAAGAATCTTATATGTCTTTGAGAAAAATAAATAAAGATTACCTACAAAGAAATGACACAGTAGCGCTCTCATCACCAAAAATGAATGGCAGAAGATGATGGAATAAAATCTTCTAAGTATTGAAGGAAAATAACTGTCAATTTCAAATTCTAGATCTAGCTAAAGTACATTCAAAAGAGAGAGAAGTAAAGATCTTTTCAGATATTCAGCAAGTAACAGAATTTACTACCCACAGAACCTCATTAGAAGAGCTACTAAAGGGCGCAATTTAACGAGAACAAAAGTTACCCCAGAAAGAAAAATACCACAAATATTACAAAACATTTATCATAACAATTACTATTTTTTGGTCAAAACATGTACAAATCTAGAATTCTAAAAGTAAATTCTGTACAATAAAGAGTTAAATTTGCTAAATTTTGTTTCTCATTTAGGAGGATAGAAGTAATAAAAACTTTAGACTCTGATAGAAAAATATTTTTGAGTATGTGTGTTAACATTTGTAAAAGTAATAAACCAGTAGAGGGGAAAAGAGTGAACGAAACAAATATATCAATCCAAGAGAAGGCAGATAAGGAGAAAAATAAGCAAAGGGAAAGCACAGTAAACAGAAAACACAAAATGTTAAAGATAATTCCAAAGCCAACAGTCTAAAATGTGATGAAGTGAGAAATTTTTAAAAATTAAATCATACTTTTGGAAATTAAAATATCTAAATAACAAAGATTAAATAAAAATTAAAATTACAAAATGTTTGCAATGAATAACATAAAAGTATTACATATCATACGTAATAGGATGCAGCTAAAGTACTGTTTAGATAGAAATTTTAGACAAATGCAATAATTTTAAAAACAAGAGACATTAAAAACAAATTAGCTACAGAAGCTATTAAAAGAAAAACAGATTATACCTAAAGAAGGCAGAAATAAGGAAATAAAAGAGACAGGAGCAGACAATAATAAAATAGAAAGAATATATAATTACAAAAGCAATAGAAGGTTTCTTAAAAAGACTCATAAACAATCCCCTAGCAAGGCACTGATATGAACACTTTCCATTACATTAATTTGTTTAATCCTCACAGGAATCCTATATGGCAGGTACTATTAAGAGTTGATACAAATAAGCATTAACATAGAAAGGAAAAGGAGCATATCACTATAAATACAGTAGAGATTTTACAAATAGTAGCATTCTGAAGACAATTTTTGCAAGTACATTGAAAACTTGTCAGTGTCCGTTACCAAAAGTAACTTAAGAAGAAAAGAACTGAATAACCCAATACCTATTTTAAAAAAAGTGGAACTGGCAGTCTAAAATCTCTCCCTGTAAAAAGCCATTAGTAAGCTCAGGCAATTTTACAGAATCATTTCATTAATCTCAAATCTTATATAAAAAGTTTTAAGTAATAGAATTAGGGAGTGGATTAACAAATTAATGTTAGGAAGCTAATAAAACTTTGAAAATAAAGCCTGCAGAGATTTCAAGAAAATCCAAAATTATAGATAATCTCATCTGGGCACATAGATGAAAAAGTCCGAAATATAATTTTTGTAAATCAAATCCAGCAGTGTTAATAAATACTTTGTAACCAAGGAGGATTTATCACAGGAACTCAAGAATGGTTCAACATCAGAAAATACTGCAAATGTAATCTACACATTGATAAATGAAAAACTATCTAAGGAAAAAAAAATATATATATGTAGTAAGACTTCAGAAATATTTCCATTCATCACGAATAAAGCAGTGTTGCCCACTATTGCTCATTGCTCATCATTGTTCATCATTGTAATAAAGTTCCGCCAAGTCTGGGCTACCAGAAAAGTAAATAAATGTGCAAGGATTGGTAAAGAGTAAATAAAACAATAATTATTTATATAGAGCACATTTATCAATAGAGAGGATATATGATAATTTCCAAACAATTAGAACTCACAATAGAGTTCAGCAAGATGGTTAGGTATAAGATTAATGTATAAAATCAAAAGGAATGTGTATATTTTAATATATTAAATATATAAAATAAAAAAACTAATAACCAATTAAAATTATAATATAAAATGATGCTAATTATAACAGCAACAAAAATTATAATGTACCTAGGAAAATATCTGCAAAAAATATGTAAGCCTCGTATTCATTTCCTAGGGCTGCCTTAACAAAGTAGAATAAACTGAGTGGCTTAGAACAACAGAAATTTATTTTCTCGCCATCCGGAGACTAGAGGTCTGAACTCAAGGTGTTGGCAGGACCATACTCTCCTTAAACCCTCTAAGAGAGGATCCTTCCTTGCCTCTTTCGGCTTCGGGTGGCCCCAGGTTCTCCTTGGTTGGTAGGTGCATAACTCCAATCTCAGCCTCCATCTTCACGTGGTGCTTTGCCCATGTGTCTGTGGCTTCACATGGCCATCTTCTTTTTTATTTTTATTTTTGTTTTTGTGAGGAAGATCAGCCCTGAGCTAACATCCATGCTAATCCTCCTCTTTTTGCTGAGGAAGACTGGCTCTGAGCTAACATCTATTGCCAATCCTCCTCCTTTTCTTTCCCCAAAACCCCAGTAGATAGTTGTATGTCATAGTTGCACATCCTTCTAGTTGCTGTATGTGGGACGCGGCCTCAGCATGGCCAGAGAAGCGGTGAGTCCGTGTGCGTGCCTGGGATCCAAATCCGGGCCGCCAGTAGCGGAGTGTGCGCACTTAACCGCTAAGCCATGGGGCCGGCCCTGCCATCTTCTTATAAGGACAACAGTTATATTGGATTAGGACACCACTCTATTCCAGCATGATGTCATTTTAACTAATTACATCTGTAACGACCCTATTTCCAAATAAGGTCAAATTCTGGGTACTGGGAGTTAAGACTTCAAGATATCTTTTGGGGGACACAATTCAAACCATAACAATCCTGAAATTCAAACTATTATTTAAGGACATAGAAAGACCTCTGTCATCCCTAATAGTCAGAGACCATTAGGAACAACCTGTCTTCCAATTGACCTGAGTCAATTCTACAGATTACTTGACTCAGTAAGAACACAATTCCATGGGGTACAGTGGGGCATCTCAGTAAGAAGAGGATGTGTATGGGAGGTTTTGATAGGGTTTAGGCTTTTGTGGGTGGTTTTGGGGAGAGCTTAAGAAAGTGAGGGTTTGCTCTGGACTAGATGATGTCAGAAAGCAAAGGTAATTGCTCAGGAGTATTGCGGATTATTGGAGATCTTACCAACTTTATCTAAGAGGTGTGAGGAACAGTGGAGCTAATTCTGTAACTGTCAAAGAAGCAACACTCAGGTTAGCTGGGGAGAGGATGTTTGGTCATCTTTGTAGTTTGCAGTGTTCTTGATATTGTCTGTGTCATTTGGTAATGGCCTTGTTTTAGTCTTGCTCTATCACAGTCTCAGTGACCTCATCTGATGGGATTCTGATATTACATTCCCCACCGTCTAGCTGTCACCAGCCAGTCACCATCTGGCAGGTATTAAGGATACTTTCCTCCAACTCACCTGAATTAGTGACAAAATTTACCATGGTCATGAGTGAGAGTGTTATAAAGATATCAATTCTGCCCAAATTAATTGATGAAATCACTTTGTAGAAGAAAAAGATGTGGTAAGGACTATAGCAAATTTGAAAGTGCACACTCCTGCTAAACACATTAACATTTTCAGAAGGACGAAGTTCATCTGTGGAACTGATTCAGTCTCCAATCTATAACTAAAGTGACAACACATTCCAGTTTGCATGAAACAGTGCTGGCTTATACCTAGCGTCTCAGTTTCCAATTTGGTTAGTATTTGCCCCAGAGTTTTTCATTTTTTATCAAAGTATTAATTTTAATAATTGCATTAAAAATAAGCCAAAATTAGTTTGGTAACCCTCCTCTATCACTTCCAGCTTCTATCATAGTTTTCATCTAGAGTGTGTGATATATATGTGTGCAGGGAACCGTTTTGACGCAATATGCGGTTAATTCAGAAAATCAGTCTTCAATAACCCATCTCCCTTTTACCAAACCTTTTCACAAGCAATACAACTTATGCCTTCCATTCAAGGACAACATGTAGAGTATCCACTGATAAAACAAAGTGTGTGCCAACAACAGCAGCTAGAGACAGCAAACATCACTTGGTCTCTAGTTGCAGTGGGGAATGTATTTTTTTTTTTATTTGAGCCTATTTTTATTTACTAAAAACTCTCATCAAGGTGGAAGCTCTGACCATTAGTCTTGGGAATAGAAATGTAAATTAAACTCAGTTTATTAGTTTTAGCAATATCCTGGCTTTTAATAGTATTTTTCCCAGCTTTATTGAAGTATAATTGACAAAATTGTAGTATATTTAAAGTATACGACGTGATGATTTGATACACGTATAATTGTGAAAAGACTCCCACAATCAAGTGGGGGATGTATTTGATGCTGCCCCTGTGGGCCACACGATATACCAGAGAGTTGTGCCGTAGATGCTCTCACAGTTTGCGTGATGCTCAAAACCCTCAGACCTGCAGTTGGTGAGGTCAGTAAGAAACATGGTAAATTACAGGTTAGAGGTATATGAAATTCATCTGGGAAACGGAGGCTGAGCAGCAATAAAGCGTAGAGAGTAATCTGCATGAGCTTGCACAGTGGCTTCATAATTTACACTTACTTTGGTAATGTTTTGTCAATTCCCCATTCAATTATTTATTTGTATTATTAAGGACTCATGAACTTTTTTTTAACCTTTGTTTTAAAATCCAATAGTATTATTAGAGTTCATTCTAGCATTTAGAATTTTTATTCTAAAAAATTACGTTTGGTTTATTTATAAGAAATTTAGTTCTCATTATCTGCAATATATTTGCTTCTTTGTTCAAGCCTCGTACACGTGTAAAATAGTTTCAGAATTCTTAACCCATATCTTGTATGGTAACATTTTAATTTTGCAACAAACAATTTTTTAGTAGCCATGAACTCAAGAAATCGATGTCTACACTCAAAAATTAAGGATTGAATTTATTTCTCGAAAAAAAATTTCTAGTAGTTATTTTAAGAAGACTATGCCCAAAGATGATCGCTTAAAATGTAAGAGTCAGAAGATGCCTTTAAGTATAACTCTGTGAAGTATGATGTTCAGTTAGATTGATTACTAAATGGATTTTTGCTTATTTTCAATTCCAAGTTTTCTTTTACATTATCTCCAAGTTAAGCAACAGCTATTAATGTGTTAATTCTATTAGCAGAAAAGATATGACCCAAACCATATTATATTAATATCATCAGGTCCTATAAAGAGAAATATCACTTAAGATAATTCTAATAATGGTATTTTTTTCACATATTTCATGGAATTGAAGAAAAGCTTGCTGAGATTTCATTCTCTCAAAGGTGAGATAGCTGATATTTTTATGAATGCTTTTATAAATTCAGTTTAAAAGTTCAACACTGAAAATACAATTTTTGTTTTCACAGTGGTAATATCAATACAAATTTTGTGAAGAATGGGATTATGGTAAAAACAATGCCCTAACAAAATTAAGAAATCTTTGGGACAGAAATATTCTTGGAATTCGTTGTAGTACACACATAATTCATAATTGCATACGAACAAGCTGCAGTACTCTGAAATAGAAGCTGCAGTTGTTAAATCTCATACACACACACGGACACATACACACACGCACATTTGTAACCAGAGTTAAAATAACTCTACTACAAAGTTTGCGGGATGAAGATGAGATTAAAATTGAAGCAATACTTCAGCATAGCAGTATGCACTTTCTCTTTGCTGCCTATCATCAATCTGATTTCAGAAATGTTTTGCCTTTAAAGAACTACTTTGTAAATCAACTTTTTGTGAGTCCTCTAGATTTTGGTTTCATTTTCTTCAGAATCAATATGAAATCTTTACTGAAAATATTCAACTAAGGGATCTGTCAAAAAATGCCATACTTTAAAGATTTTATTGAATTGCAATTAGTGGAAAACAAAAGTACTAAACAAGAACACACTGACATTTATCCATATAAAAGAGAGGAAGTGAGCAAATTAAACAACTATAGCTTAAACGGTATATAAGATTTAATTCTGAAATTCTACACTTTTACTTTGGAGTACCTGTACTGGTAGGAACACCATGTTATTGGAGTTCTAAGATTTAAGTGGATAAGGTATATTCTGGAATGCAATGAAATTGATAATGCCTATGATTTTACATGATCTAAAGTTGATAAAACATTCAAAAAATCATATTGACACATTTGATACACTTTTTTTCATGTAAAAGTATTAAAGAATGGACTCTAACTGGAGGCTAAAAGTAAGTAATTATCTGTGAAAATATTTAGGTTGAAATATTTATATATGTCAATACAAAAAAATTTACAATTGAGAATATTCTCCATTTAGAAGAATTTGCTCTGAATTTACCAGATACCTGGACACATATAGTGTTCTCTCAATTAAAAATAATATAATCTATAGAGAAGATTCAATGAAAGGTGTCAATTTTAAATTTAACCATAAAATGCAACTTAGAAGAATATTGCAGGCAATTTTATGAATAAAATAAAAAGAATGAGACCATATTTGAGAAAAATACCAATGGCATTGTATTAAAGATCTACAGCTAAGTAATTCATTAAAGAATGTGATTTAAAAACATGAATTAATACCAAGAACAATTATGCTATAATCTTCTTTTCAATGTTCAAATAATCAATAAAAAGATATTTTTGTATGCTAAATTAAGGCATATAGATGTACGCTATTTTTATTTTTAAGAAAGAATTTTATTTTTGAAAATACTTTTCAATAGGATTATTTTATAGGTCCACCAGTATAATAAAATTAGTTTGTTGGAAAATAAATAATTTTAGTTATTTTTGGTACATTTTTTACTCTCATAATTGTCTCAATTTAGATGATAGCTTTTTTTCATCAGCCTTTTTGTGATCTGCTATTGTCTATATATTTTCCAGTATTTGCTGTAGGATCAAAGATTGAAGAATTTTATTTCTTGGTAAAACCCTTGTTAGCCTATTCTGCTTGAGTGAGCAGTCTGGTTTAAATCCTTTTAGTTCAGTGAATATTTCTCAAAAACTTGTGCTAGGTTCAGATATGTGGCATAATCTTTGCTCTCAGGAATCTTTTTTTCTTTTTCTGGTGAGTTAAAAGTTACACACATGAAGCAACTGATTGAGATCAGTATAAATCAGTGCAAAATAACATCAAGAACAAAATAAAATGATGCAAAAAAAGCACTAAGAATGACTGAGTTTTCTGGGAAAGGTTTTAAGGTAACTCTAGGACTGGTTGTCTAGGAGACAGGCTACACTTTGAGCAGACAAGGAGAAAGTGAGAGGTACATCAACTAAGGGAGGAAGGTGGCTTTCTTTGTGTGGTCAGCAGATGGGCAATAAGGTGGAAGCATATTGCAGACACCATAGAATGCACGGGTAAAGATTTGAACTTCAGCTGAGGGTCTAGTAAGTCATGAACGAGGAGTGTGTAAGAGATTTGAGTAGGAGGGCCTACATTGCTAGATGGATTGGAGAATGGGACATTTATATTTGAGAAAATTCTGAGACATGTTAACAAATCTAGATTAGAAGTGATAAGGTCTTGAATTAGCAGAATGAATGTGAGAATGAAAAAGAAAGGGATAAATCCCATAAGTCTTTTGAAGAGAGAGGAACTGGTAAACTATCTTACATAAGAAACATGAGTTTTTTGTAATTCTGTGTGATTTTTTAACTCAGAGACTTTGTGTCAGCTAGCCTGGGAGTCGAGATTAAACAAGGACTTTCCCTATATAAAACCTGAAATAATATACCATGTTGATATAATCATCTAGTCACAAGATATATACCAGGAGGCTCACTTGATAAAAGTCATAACAAATGCACAAAATAAAATTTCTAGATAGGGTGTTTTTTGTGTTTTTGTGTTTCAATGAAGTTAGTGGTAAATGGTGACATAAATCTTACCAGGTGTTATGAGAGGTTCGGGGATTCGATTGGAGACGTAAAAGACACTTTCCACTCCAAACAAATGGACTGAAAGTATATTTTATTATATAGAGGATAGTAAAGGCGATAGTCTGCAAACAGATCCAAATAGGTCAAATATTAAGAGGGAAAAAACAACAGCCCGACTGGAAAGGGAAAATACCCACATTGGCTGAAGAGAAACGACACAAATCAACCGGAAAGAGAAACACCAGGTTGACCGAAAAGAGAGCACATCAAATCAATTACTTCATATCAAATCAATTACTTCACATCAAATCAATTACTCACAATATCCACGCCCCACTGCCGGGAGAGTCCTGTCAATTGACGCGGCTGGGCAAGGATCACACGTCCTGGGCAAGGCGTCCCTTCCACAGGTGGAACTCTCACCTCAGTTTCCAGCAGTTTTTATACCATCAGTAATTTTCAGAGTAAGCAATTACAGAGTTTGCAGAGCAAGCATTTAGTGTTTCCATGCACAAAATGGTTATCAGTGGCGTACGTGCACTGAGCCCCCTAGCTAACGTCCCAGCCCAGTAGTTGTGTACGTGCATTGTTCTCTTTGGTTATCGTCTCAGCCCGGCACAGATGGCCAGTCCATTCCCGGCTACGACGCTCCAAGAGCCTTGAAATGTTACAACTTGCAACTCTCTCTCCGTGGGAGAAAGGCCAGTTCCCGGGAAAAGGCCGGTTCCCACCACACAGAAAGCAGCTTTTATATTTCTTTTTTGTGCTGGTGGCTGTAGGTCAATGGAGCGGCCAAACATGGCTGTACTCATGTCAAGACACCAGGATGCCCCTCACCTGGTTTGCACAATGTCTGAAGCCCCCAGCATTAGTCACTCACAAAGAGTTGACAAGCCTTGTTAAAATGCAAACAGGGTAATATGTGAAGCCATTAGGATCTATTAACACCTTGAACCAATTTAATTGATCCAATTAGCTAACCTATTCTAAAATGTGAGGAAAAGGGGGATGAAGCAAGACCAAGAGGGAGATTTTTTTGTGTGGGAGGAGAGATTATACGAGAAGTCAGAAGGAGGCATCCATCTTACGAGGTGTGTGTAGTTCTCTTTGTGATGTTGCCTACTTTGGGCCTGTATTGTCGTTCCTTCTTTTTTCTAAAAGAAATACCACTTACTTTGTCTTCTGGGGAGGTAATAAGGATTAAGATAAAGAAGACTGGGACGGGAATCAGAAGATCTCAGTTCAGGTACTAAATTGCTGTGTGACCTCACATAACCCTCTAATTCAGCTCTTATTTTTGTAAAATGAGGGCCGTAGACTACAAAAGTTATGCCTGCTCCAGCTACTCAGTTCTATGAAATAGTTACATTTTTATTTTCACAGTCTTTTTTGATGATATTTTTCTTTTAGTATAAGGAGTTTTAACAATAAACTCACACTTTTATCAAGACAATCACCTATTTGAGATTCTGAAGTACCGACGATGTTTCAAAGACATATTTTCAGACTCTTTTGCAGATTTGCGGGGTATCTTGGTGTATGATGAAAATCTATAGCACCTATGTTTCCATAAGACAATATCAGCTTTTCTTGTAATCACATTTCACTTATTACAAAGTCCCAATATATATGTTCCATTAGTCATCTAACTAATATGAGAGATTTTCCTTCCAGACTAACCATTATATCATCATTGAAACTACTAAATTTACAAATAGTTTAGCCTTTAATATACATGTCAAAATGCAGAAAGATTAAATTGATAAATCTCTCCCTAGTGCATCCTTTTCATTTTTGTGGATTACAAGCAACTGTCAAGCCTGTGGAGTTTCATAAAATTATCATCCTGCTATCAAAAATAAAGTTACTTTTCTGATATCCTTGGCTTTTCTTCTATAGAGAATTACTTATAGGAATACTATTTAGGATATCAAATATGCTTTCAACTAAGATTTAGCTGCAATATATGCTGGGGGAAAGTGGAACTGGGATTGTTTGGGACAATGTGACATGCCAGGAGATCTGATTACTGGCATTTATGCTTATGGAGCATATGAAAAACATTCATTTTGAAAAATGCATCTTAACTTTTAAATATCGTTATATTGGTAGTCTTTATTCACTAGCATTATTTGGTAAAGAGGGGTGGAAGGAAGGTAGGAAGGAATGAAGGAGGTAGAGAGGGAGGGAGGGAAGGAAGGAAGGAAGTAAGGAGGGAAGGAAGGAAGGAGGGAAGAAAAAAAGGAAGGAAGGAAAACATAGGGGTCAGGATTCTCAGTTGAAGACGTGAAGCTGACAGGCTAGCACTACCTATATTAATCAGAAAGAGACGCATTAAAGATATAGACAACTCAAAAAATCATTGGGATTGTAGAGAAAACAGAGAGCAGGAGGAGTTCCCTGAATCATTCCTTGTATCACCCCAGGAACTGGCTTGGAAACTCTGAATCAAGAAGCTACCCACAGTCACTGACCTCAGAACCACTAGGCCATGCCACTGTCGTGAGTTATTCTACTAGGATAAACGCTCCCTACTTGCCTTTTATTCCTATACAACTCATTTCCAAAGCAAAATTTTGTATAGAGGAGGCAGAAAATATAGTTTTAACTTTATTATTATTATTATTATTAGTAGTAGTAGTAGTAGTAGTAGTAGTATTATATTGGAAATGTGTGTTTTACAATGTGGAAAACTAGCAAAATGTGCAAAGACTGCTCAAAAAAAGACTGAAGGAAACACAAATAAAAGAAGTCCAATGTGGAATACGTTTAATAACCCAAAAACTTGAATGTTTGAGCATTTATTCCAGGAAAAGATAGCAGTCTTAAGGGGTGCAGACTTAAGCTAGCACATTTGTTCAAAACTTTCAGCAAACCTATTTAGAATTTTGGAACTTCAAGTTTTCTCTTTCTCTTTCTCCTTAGTTGTGTAAAAATCCCTTAAAAATGAGATTTTTTAATTCCTCAATATTCTTCCCATTGGAATAAAATGAAGAATTACTTCTGAGATGGTAAGTTAGTCTTGCCTTAGCACCATTTTATCATACTTTCTTTTCTGATTATTTATATAGAAAAGTTTGGAGAGGGTACAATTCTTTGTCCCTCTCCATTGCTCTGCAAGTATTAATTTCTGATAGCCTATTTCTTCAAACTGGAAATGGGTGGTCTTTTATATAAAAAGAATAATTCTTATCAACATATTACTGAAAATTATTTACTTGACATAATTTTTACTTGAACAACAAAACCAAAACAAAACAAAAAAAACTCTCAAAGTTCTTTAATTTCTGTAAAAAGAAAGTACATATCTAAGAAATGAAAAAGAAAGACAGTTTCCCCTTAAATTGATGCTAGATGTTTTCAGGATTCTTGATGAATTGTTAGTGGGAATTAGCATCAAAAAATTGGAAAACTAAAAATGATTGGATTATTTGGGTACCTTTATAATAAAAATTTGAACCAGAATGATGACCATCCAAGTGAAGCCATTTGAAATTTTTCTTGTTTCCTAGAATAATGAGGAATGCAATTTCCTCCATATGGCAGAAAGTGTCATGTTCTCTTCTTTGATGGAAAACTAGAGAACATTTCCTAGTCCCCTGGAATTTAGATGGAACCAGGTGACAAGTTCTCTCTTACAGAACATGAGTAGAAGTGATATGTTCCAAGTTCAGATTGAAGTAGTTAAGAAGTGGGTGTGCTTTCTCCACGCTCTCTTTTTTGTCTACTGCCTGGATGTGAAGACTGCAGTAGTGGTCCTAAAGAATGGCAAAGCTATCAAGATGGAAAAAGCCTGACTCTCTGAAAGACTGCATGGAGTGGAGTACCTGCTGACTCAGACTGGATTGTGAAATGAGCAAAAAGGACATTGTTATTATTTAAGTCAATGAGATTTTTAGGATTGTTTTTCAAACCTGTTAATCTACCCTGACTGATCTACTTCTCTGAACATAGTGTTCTTTGGGAGAAAGTAGTCACTATAAAAATTTGGTCTGTGGGGCCTGCCTGGCGGTGTAGCGGTTAAGTGTGCGCGCTCAGCTTCGGTGGCCCGGGGTTCCCAGGTTTGGATCCCGAGTGCGCACCAATGCACTACTGGTCAAGCCATGCTGTGGTGGCGTCCCATATTAAGTGGAGGAAGATGGGCACGGATGTTAGCCCAGGGCCAATCTTCCTCAGCAAAAAGAGGAGGATTGGCGACAGATGTTAGCTCAGGACTAATCTTCCTCACAAAAAAAAAAAAAATTGGTCTGCTTATCGTTGAAATAAATTTCTTGGCCCAGGGTGCCACCTCATGAAAATGAAACTTAGATAACTTTCGTGTCCTTGTAAATGCTCCACTTGACCAGAAACGCAGTGTATTCAGTCAGCCAATCCCCAAATGCCAAGCCAACTCCGGGCTCTATCCTTATTTCCTTGTTCCTTCTCATCCCAAACAAGGTTGACTGTGTGGCCCCAGACAAGCAGATATTTTCTATTTTTCTCTTCCTTGTTCTTTATTCTTTTTCCTATAAAAGCTTCCTGCCTTCCACTTCATTTTGCAGTTCCTCGTATGAAGACTGTCTACTTCACGAAATGTTAAACAGTTTGTTTATATAACCTAAATTGTCTTCTTTAATCTTTTTTAACATTATTAGAATTCCCATAATTCATATTTGTGTGAAAGAATGCTGCAAATTCTAAAGCATTTTGCAAATTTAATATGTTATTTTTATTAATAACTAATAAAAACATTAATAGTTACACAGAACTCAGTATTTCAATTGTGTGTTTTGGAATGGAAGTTGGGAAAGAGAATAAATAGACAATAAAAAATTCCCTTAAATCTGAATTTTCTGAGAAGTAGTCCATGTTGCCAGATCATGGTAGTTTGGCTTTCAACTATTCTAATAGCTGTACTTATTAAGGAAAATATAGATTTATAAGAAAATGTAAAACATAGACAATTTAAAAGATGTAACAAACCTGAATCTTGACCTTTCATTATTTCTGTTTCTTTTTTCCTTAATGCACTTTTATTTAATTTGGCTTACCTATTTTAAAGATTGTGTTACTCTAGTCAGAAGCAGCGTTTTAGAACTCAGCTGGGTCACAGGAACTTTCTCACCACTCCATTCTAATTTGCAGTTTTGCTGTAATAAAAGCCCTAAATATATTGCTACTGTCTAGACATTTTATCTGAAACAAGTGTCCTTTGTAGTCTCAGAGGACTTTTCTATTTTATTTCCAGTAAATCAAAGTCTGTGAAGAGCTTCAGTCCTTATTAAGGCATACCCTTCACAGTTCAGTGATCGCCAACAGTGGCAAGCCATTGACAGCTCATTTACATATAAGTGATGACTTCCATCAGGTAGTTGGCTCAAAAACACAATGGACATTTAGAGCATATCCAATATTTCTTGTTCTTTGACGAGCACCAAGTGCCAATTTTTACATAGAAACTGACTATTGAAAGTGAAGGCTTCTTTTCCCTGACCTTACCCTGTCTTTTACAGCTCTGGAGTGACATATTGTCACTGAACTTAATGTAAGATCACACCTTTAAAAGACACTCAGTAGCCCTACTTCAGTTTGCTAAAAATCAAGAATAATAGTCAAATGTAGGAAACGTGAGACAAGAACAACCACATTTAATTAAAGGAAAAATAAACTTCTGTATCCCGCCTCTAATTGTCATAATCATAACTTAATTTTTATATTTTATTTTTACAAGGTGATTTTGATATTGTTTTTATATTGTTTTCTCTTATAAATGTATTTTCCATTTGAAAAAGTGACAGTCATTGCACAACACTCATTAGGAAATCCCATACTTTAGTTTATAATTGCTTTTCATTATAACTCTACGCTTTTGCTCCCAATTTTTTGGAATAGTGGTGGCAGAACTTGAGCCAAATTTTTATCCTAATAATGCTATAAAAAGGAGTAGGCTGCTGATCTGTTACCATGCTGGGACTCAACTCGCGTGATTTTCTTTTCCTTTTTTTAATTGTGCACTTCACAGCTTTTTTAAGAATTTAAATAAAGAAAAACATTTCTCTTTAAAATGAAACTCTCTCAATTATTAACAGGGAAAATATGGATAATTTAATTTCATAGATAAGCTAACCTCTACATTTAGTAGTAATCACTTTTTTCCCCCTATCAAATGTTTTACTGCTAATGTTTTCTGGTTAGAGTATCAGCATGTTGTTTAGTCCACATTGGTTCTGGTTTTGGTGAGACCCTGACTTAACGTGATTCTTGTAATTGGCTTTTCTAAAGATTTCATTCTAATGAAATTAGATTCTATTCTAATAATTTCGATATGTATTCTACAGTAAACTCCATTGCATGAAGTAGACTGAGAAAGGTGTTTTTTTTCCAAACCAAAGAGTCGATTTCAGAAGTAATAGGTCAGGGATAAGAATTGAAAAAATTGACACTTGTCATATAGTTCCCACCTCTATTCATATCTAGTCACTATACAAAAGCATAGATTCTGTTCTTTCAGCAATTGCTCCTTCACTTGTTTCTCCAATCACATTCATAAAGGGAGAGAGGGAGGGAGAGAGGAAGGGAGGGATGGAGGATAGACAGATGATGGATAAATAAAATTAAATTCAAGATTCTTAAGGAACTGGTGTTAGCCACTGTGCTTCAAATCCTTTCTGAACTAAGGCAGGTAACTCAGGAATACTGAATATTGACTCTCAGTTTTTCATTTAAGAGTGAGCAATGAGAATAGGGAAAAATAATACTATGACTGCACTAATAAAATCATATAGTTTAAAACACATTTTGAGAAACTATTTCCAAAAAATTTAAGTGAGTTTTTAAAAATAAGAATCTTAAAGTTTTTCTAGGCATTTATTGGTGATGGAACAAAACGAATTTAAGTCCAATGAAAGGAATAGTTGACACTATGTGGTTTCAATTTCATTATGAGAAAACAGATATTTTTTACAAAAAAGACCCAATGAATGGTTCATCCAAAGATATTTAGAGATTATAGACTGACTCATCAAAGTCCTTCTTGGAATAGGCAAAGATGCTTGTCCTTTTATCCTGCTGATACAGAATTAATCCATGGCTACTGTCAACCTCTTTGGGTCAACAGGTTCATCTCTTAAGGAACAACTTTAAATTGAAAACATTATTCTACTTCTCACGACAAACGATGTTGTCTCATTTTCCTTTCTCTTATAGATCTGGACACTAACTTCCCAACAATCCGGATGTTAGCTCTTTTGAGTATTGGATGTCCACTCACTGTAAGACAAAATATATAATTATATTAATGAATTTTCAATTAATGTGATAGAATATATCATGCTTTTGAAATCATAAAATATTACAGCAAATCAATTATGGTTGTGCTAGAACACACAAAAGATTTGACTTGGGCACATTTCCTTCAGGTGTATTGTATTACATCATATATCACGCCAAGAGACTCAGCAAGAGTTACCGGTGGATCAAAGAGTTGAGAGAAGGGATGGCAGCACCTGGATTTCACCAATATATAGAGTACTTAAAATAAATTAGATGCAAAATATGTTTGACCTAAGATAATAAAACAATATTGAAATTTTTTGCATTACAATATAATCAGTTCTGATACTGATATTCAAATCAATATAAATCACTATGTGTATAGATTGCTTGAACTTGATCCATCTTTATGTATAAAATGACTTTTCAAATATGAAATAAAAGTCATAAATTTAATTTATAGCTAGAGTAGTATATTTTTGCCCTTTAAGACTTATTGTTATTATTTAACAAAAACATAACCAACTGCCAAAAAATGGTTAAAGTTATGAGAACAATCCATATTACTGAAAGGGAATGAATGACCTGCGTTGTAAAAGAAGAAGCAAGGCGTTGTTGCTGTTTTTATGTTTATCTGTATTGTCATTAGACCAAGAGCAAGGCTTATAAAAGCAAAACTAAATTAGACTACATTCAGAGTATTTATAAAATAATTAGTATTAGTAATTATCATTGCAAGTGACATCATAAGGAAAGGCAATAACCAATTGGTGTCCTAGTCTAAACAAAATATGCATGTTAGTTCTAAAGATGAGATCTTAGGATAAAATGATTTCCTACTATGAGTTTTTTTTGATAATATGCAATACCAACCATACATTTCATCATACAGAAGATAGTTGAAATGTAGGATTACTCGAAGTTGGTAAAATAGAAGGAAAAGGGAATATAATGAAACAAGCTCTTGTTCTTACACATTTGTGAGTGAATCTAGATTTAATACTCAATCTTAGTTTCCTGATCTTTGAAATGGAGTTAATATCTATTTTGTCTGGTTGTCGAAAGGATACAAAAACATACATCAAAAGATACATGTGTAATAATAATGTATTAATACTGACTCATCAGTTATAACAAATATATCGCGAGGTGTTAATAATAAGGAATGGGAGGAGGGGCTTGCAGGTGAGGGGGTATATGGGAACACTCTGTACGTTTCACTAACATTTCAGTAAACCTAAACCTCCTCAAAAAAACCCAAAAAACAAATAAAGTGTAGTAATTAAAAAAAGAAATATGTCTGTTACTTCATAAGTATGCAAAATGTAGTTGCTGTATTATTATTATTATTTACACTATGACGTTATAATATATGTAGGCTTTATAAAGTAATGTCACTAACAATTGTGTGACATAATAGAAAATATATATATTGGTCTCTGCCCCCAGTTCCTGGCACAGAGCTCCTAAAACCCCTGTAATTTTCTAAGTGATAAGAGCACTAGGAGCATCCTTTGTTCTAATATTTGGTCTTTGACCCCATCCCTGACACAGGGGTCCTGAAACCCTTGTAAATTCCTAAGTGATAAGAGCACCAGGAGCATCTTTTATTCTAATGAGGGATGATTAGATCTGGATGGCTCCTGGATGAGGGCTGGTCACCAGAAAGACCAAGTCACAGTTAGAAGCTTGGAACTTTCAGCTCCCCGTTACCCCCCACTTCCCTAGAGAACGGAGAGGGCCTAGAAACAGAGTTAATAATTGATCATGTCTAATTGAGGAAACCTCCATAAAAATCACAATAGTACAGGGTTTGGAAAGCTTCCAGTTGGATGAACACATCCACGTACTGGAAGGGTGATACACCTCAACTCCACAAAGATGGAAGAAGCTTCTGTGCTTGAGATCCTCCCAGACCTCGCCCTATGTGTCTCTTCATCTGGCTGTTCATCTTACCATATCCTTTAATAAACTGGCAAATGTAAGTGTTTCCTGAGTTCTATGAGCTGCTGTAGCAAATTAATTGAACCCAAGGAGGGCATCATGGAAACCTCCAATTTGTAGCCAAGTTGGACAGAAGCCGTGAGTAACCTGATGACCTACTACTTGAGATGGGCACCTGAAGTGGGATGCAGGCTTTTGGGATTGAGCCCTTTACCTGTGAGATCTGATGATATCTCAAGGTAGATAGTATCAGAATTGAGTTAAATTGTAGGATACCCAGCTGCTGTCTGAGTATTGCTTGTTGGTATGGGGGAGAAAAACCGACATACTGGAATTAGTGAACAGAATCTTATGAATCCAGATTTAGTCTTAGTTGGCGATCAGAAGTGAGATTGGGAGAGGAATCTTAAATTGTATAATCTGTTATTTCATAAATATTTCAATTATAAAGGATCAATTAGTTTCAGAAAGAATAAAAATGTAAGTATACATAATATATATTTAATCTTTTAAAGTTAATATTCTTGACCTTCATTTTTGTCATATGACGGAAGAGATTCAGAGGACAATCCTTTTGATTAAAACAAGTCAATTCTGAATAAAATATTAAATGTATTTTAACTGCACTCCTAAGCTGGCAGAGAAGCCGGAAGCCAAAATGTGAAGCCAAAGCAAAGTAAAATCAGTAACCTTGGTGGATATTTGAAGGCCAAAGCCAGTTTTTTTGGTCTGAAGTTTTCTGCTGGGCTGCCCTGTATATCTGAACTTCAGCCTTGTGAGGGGAGTGGGGACAGGAGGCAAAGCATACGGTCCAGCCAAAATGAGGAGTTCAGTGCGAGACCACAATGGCGGGCTGGGGCCCCAGAGCTACAGAATCAGAGTAGGTGGGATGATGCAAAAAAAAAAGAGAGAGAGAAGAGAACAGAAAACTTCAAAGAAAGGGACAGCAAGGCAACTTTCCTGTGTCCGTGAGGCTGGGTAGATAAGGCAGTGCCCCAAAGCTGGCTCTTGGTTTGGTGTTCCAATGTCGCCTGTGTAGTCTCAAATATCTCAAATATATTTAGAGTTTGTTGGGCCCCAAGAACAAAGGAAAAACCTCTCTAGAGGAAAGCAACTTCAACCAAAATCTTTAAAATATGTCATAGAAGCATATTTTCTTAAACATCTATATTTTACAATGTAGTTTTAAATTTAAAAACAGGTCATAAAGCAGTGTTTATAATATATTCCCAGTTTTTTAAAGTTATATGCATATAAAAACATGTACAGTATTAAATACCAAAATGTTAATAGTGGGTGGAATTATAAGTTAGCTTCAGTTCTTTTGGCTTAGCTATGTTTTCAACAGAAGATATTATTTACGTAAAAATAACAATATTAGAGATTTTCAAGTTTCTAGATTAGAATATATGGCAGAAAGTTATTCTTATTGTGGATGATGAATAAATAGTCAGAAGGTAGATATCTTTGTTCATACTTCAATAAGTTCAAGAACTGATTTCAATCGGGAAAATAATAAAATAAAATAGTTAATACGTTTAATATGCATTTTATAACCCATGTTTTCAGAAAAGGGATACTAAATTTTTCTCAAAGTTTCAAAGTATGCTTTTGGTGTCTGTTTTCTTTTAAACCATCTCCAGATTTTCATGTTCACAAGTCTATTTTATGATTTTTCAGGCAATTTCCCCGACCTCCTCAAGGTTATGTATTATTCTACACTATTGGCTATTTCTTGTGAATGCTTCAAAATAAATCTTTTTAGAGCAACTTGAAAAGAAAATGAATGTGGATTGTGTAAAAAATAAAACACATTTAAGTCATTGAGTATCTGTTGAATCCTATTTGTTCAAGTTCATGCTAAGTGCTATGGGGTAATCTAAAGGGCACTAACCCAGAAACAAACCAAAAAAAAAAGCAAAAACCTACAATTATTATGTTACTAATAGAGATTCGGTTAAAAAAACAAAAGCACCTACTTAACACAGTATCATGGCCTACCCACCAGAAGATTATCATAGTCAATACAAAGCAAAAACATACTCCTGGATGATAAACAATCAAGGACATATTTAAGTAGTTATGTTTGATGCTAGTCTGTAGCAGGGGTCCAAGTTTGAACCTACATTTTATGCACCTTAGAGTTTCAAACGGTGATATGTCCAGAAGACTGGCAAAACAAATCCTCTAGGGACCTCCTTGCAAAGAAAGGCCAAGAAATCTTCTTGGGGAAAAACTCTTCATACGAGAAGAGTGTGCTGAGTATTTTCATCTTGGTCCAATAAGACAATGGCAGTTGGCAGCTACGGTGATTGGATGTACTCTGAGCCGCCTCTTGCTAAGATGATTTTGCTTTGACTCTCCACTCCTGTGTTCCCTGCCCTCCCACCCCCCAGGGAGATTCTGGCCTATAACATTGTGAGAGGAAGGCCCCATCGAGAAAATGATGGAGCTGACAAAGCTGTTTTCCTACAGCATGCCCTCAGGATGCCGAGAGCATGGGGCATCAGTGCTCTGAGACTAAGGCAGCTGTGGTACAAAGGTCAGGAGAGGGGCATCTCCGTTCAGCAGGTTGACTTAGGCCAGTGTGGAATCAGCACGCCACGCGTTGGTGGCAACAGCAGCAGCAAGACACCTTCACCAGGCTTCCTGTGCTTCAGAGTGACAACAGCAGACAGGACTGCAAGGGGTGTCTTGAGCAGGGGAATAGGGAATTCTATGTTGCAGCACAGAGTGCTATATTTACGAGCACATGTGAGATATCCTAGGAGAATTCCTAGAAATAACTGCAGTAATGGGAATTGTTTTCAAAGAGACCAGAGACTGCATAAGAGTAGACAGAAAATTCTATGTGTGACTATTTTTGTGACTATATATGTCTCTATGTGTACATGTGTGTATGTAGTTGGATATTGTTTTGAAATATTAAAGGTTTGCTTCCCACTCCTCACTGCTCCTAGCTCCTGACTCTGCCATTCAGGCAATATTAATGGCTTCTTTGATGGTGTCTGAAAATAAAGCAGCTGATTTCTGATGTTTATCAATTTTGAAACAAGGAAAAAATTATAAATAGCTAATAAATATTCCACTCAAGTTTTTAAATAATCAACTTCCTCTTTTGCAATCTGTAAAAAATGGAAAACATATAGCTATTTAATAAACATAGCTATTTAAAATAAGGTGAATAATTTTGTGGCATTCCGTATATGCACTGCCTTCCAGAAGAAAAATCCAAGAAAAAAGAACACAACTGCATTTCAAGAAGGAGGTTTTAAAACACAAAGTGAAAACAATACTTTCAAAAGGAAGGCTTCCACTTGATAGAGTACAGCTTTGCTCAGAACGTATAGCATTTTGGGGATCCAAGAAATCAGAGTCTAAAGAAGTTAGCACATGGAGCCATATGGTAAGAGAGAGCGTGTGATGACATGAGAAGCCTTTCCAACTCACAGGGAATAAGAATTGGACTAGCAAACTGATGGAGGAACGAAGGAGAAGATATGGTTGGGCTCTTGAGAAAGGGCCAGGCACATTATCTCCTTGTACTTTGCCCTGTGGGAACAGAAAAAGGGAAACCTCAATGATAGAAAGCACATATAGTTTATGCAAAACCCAGGATAAAGGAGTTTTTTTGAAGGGGCTGCAACTCCTTTGAAAAAGCCATGTGGCCAATACGGGGCTGCAGACACTGTGGGCAGTGTCCAGGTGATGGTTCTGCAGCCTTACAGAACATCCTGCAGCCCAGTGTGGTGGGAGAAGAGCTACTGAGATTGCAGAGCTTCCCAAGTGGGCATTGGAATCCCGAGAAGATTGACTGACTGGTGGAGGCCTAAAGTCAGGCTAGAGAGTGAACAGTGTATATGCACTTCACTACTGGAGCCATGGCAGATATTAGGACTGGATGCCAGTGAATGGCTCCCAAGGTCCAGGTGGCATGATTTATACCACAGGTGGCCAGCAGGGAGAAAAGATCACATTGAGGATGTCTCTCACAAGATGAAAGGAAATGAGAGAACAGGCCTGTTATGCCTGGCACAGAGTAAGAAAGAATAAAGGGCGAAATTAGATGGCATATATAAACAATAAGAGCAGAATAAAACCACAAGGGTTAGAAACTCAGCTTATAGAATATTGAGATGAAAGAAGTCACTATGATTACTAACAGGGAAATGTTTTCCATGTGAAAGACTTGAGTATGAAACTCTACTTAGCGTGCAACCAGGAAATACAAGTTTCACCGAAAGTGATACCAGCCCACTGAAGAGGATGGAGAAAAAGGAACTGACCTAAGTAACTTCGAGAAGCAGTGTTTTTTGCCTGGAAATTGGAGGCTAAAGACAAAATGCAGATGGATAGACACAAATGGATAGATATATAAATAATTATAACTATGTTTCCAAACATGGGTCAGTATTCATATATATTTCCTAGATCTGTCCACTGAGAGAGCCTGGAAACAGTGACACCTCAGTAGAAATAAGCACATCCAGTGCCCAGATTTTGGTTTCTAAAGACTAGTCTCCGATAGAAGGAATCAAGACTCCTTGGAGAAATGGCTGGTTCTAGGGCTAGAGTGGGGGTAATACAAGATGAGTCTGCAGAATCTTGTAGTGCCAGATAGTAAGGAAGCACTCAAAAAACAAAAGGATATAGGGGAATGTCAAAGGGACTCTGAAAAAGCTCCCAATGTCTAAAGCTGGAACAATTTGAGCAACAACAACAACAAAATAACATAGTATTAGATTATAACTCAAAGTATAAAAGAAATATTTGTGAGTACATATTGGTGTAAATAAATATTGAATAAACAAAGGGGGGAAAAATCTTTGTTACATAGGAATTCCTAATAATTTATGTAGACACTTCCACCTCCAGGAGAAAAAGTGTGAGCTGGACTTAGTTATGTGCTTTCAAAAAATAGATGGTGGAAGGTGGTTGCAGGGAAAGTAACTTATGGTGAGTGGAGAAATCTGACAAACACTACCTTGGCCAGGTAATCGAGGATAATATCACCAGGGATAATAAGTCACGTTGGTAGCGTGTTCCTGCTGATATGACGTGAGGAGAAGGGCACTTCACTTCTGTGATAGTCTTTCAAAAAATGCGTAGCCTCTGGGGCTGGCCTGGTGGGGTAGTGGCTAAGTTTGCGCGCTCCGCTTTGGCGGCCCCGGGTTTGCAGGTTTGGATCCCGGGTGCGGACCTACGCACCACTCATCAAGCCATGCTATGGCAGGTGTCCCATGCATAAAGTAGAGGAAGATGGCACATATGTTAGCCCAGGGCCAATCTTCCTCAACAAAAAGAGGAGGATTGGCACGGATATTATCTCAGGGCCAATCTTCCTCACCAAAAAAAAAGAAAAAAGAAAAAATGTGTAACCTCAGCATTTAATAAACAATAATAATAACAATGAGAATAACTGCTGCCATTTAATGTACATTTATTCTGTGCCAGGCACTGTGTTGAATGCTTTACTTACATTATCTCAATTTCTCTTTCTACCAATACTTGACGCTGTCATTATTATTATTATAAGAAACTAAGATTCATATCAGTGACACGTTTCATTGGGCGATAGGCAATTCTTGATCCACGTATGGATTGCAGAACCTTTTATAACAACTCATTGGAAACCACAGCACTATTTATATCACTCATTTTTGAAGCAAGTCTATGTTACATTATATTATTGTTTTCCTTTTTATGTTTGTCCTGTATCTTCAAATTATCAATAATTCACTTCTTTGTCTCACTGCACTAATCTCTAGGAGAGTGTCTTGCAGATAAATGAGTATTCAATAAATAATTTGAATAATGCTTATTTTTGTTTTACAAAAATGACATCATATTATGCATACTTTGCTTTCTTCACTCAAGAGAATTCATGGAAATCCCTCCAGGCTAACTAGTATAGCTCTAATTCATTATTTTAAGTGGCACATAGTATTCTGTGATAGGAATGGACCATAATATTCCTCTATTGATTAAGGTTTACTTTGTTCCTCAGTTTTTCCAAATAAAAATAATGCTAAATAAGCAAGCTTGTTTATTTAGTAGTTCTTTTACTTCCACTTGATACATTCCCAAGACAGAGCACAGAGTGGAAAGTATACACATTTTTAATTTTAATAGCTATTTCCAAGGTGCTTTCTAAAACACTATGAAATTCATATTTCTACCAGCAATGTTTGACAGTACTTCTTTGCTCATAGCCCAGGCAGCAATAGCAGTTATTGTTTTATCTTGCTTTGTTTTAATTTTGGCCAATTGAAAAGCTGCTAATCCACTGAGTTTCCTCATCTGCTAGTTACTTTGAGCATCTCTGCATATATTCAATAGCTATTGGAGTTTTGTCTTGTGAATGGCTTCTCTATATCTTTTATCTATTTTGCTGTTAGATTCTCCCCCTGATCTCAATTTTAAATAGCTCATTGCATTAAACCTCTGTCTTCTAAAATGCAATTCTACTCTAAATCAATTTTTAAATAGGTTTGTTTATGGTATTTTTTTTCAGAGAAAAGTTTTGAAATTTTTATAAAACCAAAGTCATTTTTCTTCCCTTTTACATTCTTTATTGAGTATCTTTCCTGCTCTTAGCTTGAATATGTAGTTCTCTAGATTTCCTTTCGGAATTATTTAATTACTTACTTATTTACTTATTTGTTTAGATTGGTTGTTGATTTTCTCAGTTGATTCTTTTAGTATCTATTGATATTATCACATGATTTTTCTCCCTAAAAGCATTGATGTAATAAACTATAGGAATAGAATACTTAATTCTTAATATGGTATCATCCTTATATTTGGAACAGAATGTGTTTGGCGCTAGTATATTATCCTTTAAGAGATGGCTGGGACAACTTAATTTTTCCAAGTACTTGGTACTCACAACTACTAAGGCAAAGAATGTCAACCACTTCCACCTTATTAGAAACTTTCTCTGGATCTTTCCGGCCCAATTACAAAGAATACACTCCCAGTAAGAGTCCTTCAGCCAGGTTGATATGGCTGGGACTGCTTTTCTCACCCGGGTCTCATTCTCTGCCCAGTAGCTAAACAATGAGGCTTCGAAGCTAGAGACATGAAAGATGAAAATACAAAAGCAATTTTAAAGTTTTCAATTGGAAATTCTTCAACATATTTCTTTAAGGGGGTGATAGAAAAAGACAAAGTAATAAAAGCCAAACACTTTAGAATCTATGTAAAAGGCACAAATAAGAAATTTCTCCGAGCTAAGGTAAATCCTAATATTCCAAACAAATACATGAGATTAACATAAGGAGCAGGCCCATCTAGAAAAAACTTTTTAAACCCTAGGAAAAACATGTTTACAGATGCATTTTACCCTGGATGTTCTCCATAACTTAGTATATTCCCTTGACTTTCATTTGTTTTCTATCTCTTTGTCAAAAATGAAAGTAGTATGGTATTACTACAATGATCTACTAGGAAATACCCAACAAGTGCTTCATTATTCATTTTAGTCTACAGAGGACAACAGCAGAGTGAACATTCAAATTTCCAAATTGCCTCTGAGGAGAAACAATCACAAGAAAATTAAAGTGTTCCAATATATGTGCACAATGGAAAAGAGCGAAGAAGGTTCAAACCATTTGTGTTATAATCTATTGAACTCTAATTGAAATCCAATAGATTTTAATGGGATTCAGATAAGGACACTTAATGGACAAACTTTTAAAGCAGGTTGGTCAATATCTCACCAGGAAGTGATAAAAATTCTTGTGACATTTTTAGCACAGAGCTAAGAGCATGAACTTTGGGATCAGAAAGACCAGAATTCATATACCGGCGCTTCTAACTTAACACCTTTGTGATCTTAGGAAAGATGAGCTTGCATTCCTTCATCTGTAAAATGAAGATAATAACAGTACCTATTCCAAAGGAATAGTATAAGAATTTAATGAGAAAATACATATAAAGTACTTGATATAGATTTGAATGCATCATAATTTACTAGCAAATTGCATCTGTTATTATTCCCCCTCTCTTTTTTTTTGTCCTCCTCCACTGAGATGGAGATTAGTTTATCACCATCTGCCCTAGTAGGTATTTATTTATTTATTGGGTCTATCATTTTTTTTAAATAGTGTGCTTGCTATGAGAATGCAACTTCCAGACAAGCAAACACCTCTCTTCCAATGGACCACCAGATTGTTTTCTAGATATGCTATATTTACCACTCATTGCCTACATTCTGATGTGAAGACCATTGAAAAATATAATTCTTCCTCCATTCTTACTGGTTTTCAACACACAAAACTACCTTCCCCTCCCACATACATAGCCAAGTTAAATTCTGAGGAATATAAATTCTTCATTTCGTTCATTCTTCTTAGATACGTCAGATAGATAAATCTATCTGGCATACCCAAGAGGTCTACCAATACACAACCCAATCTTCCTGCCCTCCCACCTCTCCCTTCTTATATGAGCATGACTCTGGAAATGTTAAGACTCAGTCTGGCAGAATGCCTCAAATTTCCTTCTCCCAGATCTTGAAGCTAGGCAATGGCAACTTCTGAGTAAGCATATTTACTAAGGTGAGTATATAATCCCTTTCCATTCAGGGTCCACATCTGTGGAAAGGCTTAGAACTGGATATGTTCATAGGGTAAATATGCTCAGAGTTATACTTTACCACTAGATGTCACTCTTTGTCATATCTAAGAAAATGTGGGGCCACATCCTATTACCAAAGTGCTCTGCATGTAGGCACGTGTCCCTCGCCTGAGAAACATCTAACAGTTACAGACATTGCCACACTGAAAGCAAATAATAAAGATTAATCTCCCATGTAAGACCAAGGCTGACTCTGAGTCCTCTGATCAGGATAGGAGAACCTACTTATCTCCACCAACCAGGACCTCATTTAATAAGTACCCACCCCCAAAGCGCTGAGGCACTCCTGCAGTGTTTCTGTCTCCAAGAGTACTCAGCTTTCCAAGCTCCATCATACCAGAGGCTGATGGAATCACTTCTTCTGTCTCCTCAGATTGTGTTGGTGTCACTAGCAAGAACTCAGATGGGCCTCTGATTCTGTGATGAAATCCAATGTTTGTCAATACATCTTTACCATATAAAGCTACTATGCAAACAGGATCCAATTGTTCCTGATTCTCTAAGATTCATTCTACTATTGCTGACAGATCATGGAAATTAACTTGCAGGCTGAAAATCCAGCATTTTTCTCTTTCTCGAATATGCACATGAACTGAACAAATAAATTCCAGCAACTGTTACTAAGTAAGTCCATCCCACAAATATTTTTGTGGAGCTGAGTTCCTGAAAAACCCCAGTTCTAAGCCATCCAGATTCCCACTTAGCATTTTCTGCTTCCAAAGATGGCCGTTGCTAGAGATTTAATGGTATGTTCTCACCATGACCAAGTCCTTTTTCTCCATTTGATACTTCTCATGAATTTCTCAAGTTTAAAAAAAATATATTGTAATTAGTCTGAACCAATAATTAAAAACAATAAAAACAACAACAACAACAAAAACTTGCTTAATTGCAGGTTTCGTAGCAGTGGGTACATTCTCACATTCTCAGAGGTCCAAGTTTATCTGACATGAATATTCTCTGAACAGAAGAATTTTAAATCCTTCAGAAACTAGGTCTCCATTGAGTCTTGGTTAAAACTCGTGTGCAGTTGAAAATTTAATAAAGTACTTCTTTAGATTTCCTCAATTTAGTAAATTTATATGGTACTGAATTGGTTTACTTCTTTTTCTGGCATATCTTGTCTTAAGTAGAGCATTCTAAACACAGTTGTAATTAGCACAAGTTCAGTTTTAGAGATGGCCCTCTCCTTTACAGCATCCTTTGACCAGAAAAAAAGAAAGGTAAAATGTACTCTTGGCTCAAGTACAGAGTAATTTCAATGCTGAGCTGCAAGTTGGATTTAAAATTCTGGATTATAGATCCCACGACGTAACCCAAATATAAGTCAGAGATCCAGGTGACCCCATTTCTGGCATAATCTAAGGTAATGATAAAGAATTCTAATTTTTAGTCATAATAAAATGCCCCAAAATGTAGCTTCTTAAAAATTCTTTTAAAGTAATCTTTAGGCATCCTTTTAAAAGTCAATATTTTTACACACCCATCTGAAGCTCCCTTTAAAAATATTCTCTCTCTGTATGTGTTTCTCTCCAACATCAACCTCCCCAATGACAATCCTATGAACCTTTTTGGTCACTATCCTGAAAATTTAATCATTCATAGCAGCTGCTAAAAATCTATCTCTCTCTCTTTCATCCAAACACCAAGAATTGTCCCCAGGGGCACGATCTTTCCTTCAATTCCCATTCTGTTAATATGCATATGCTCCTAAATTGCTGCCCTCACCCTACATCTCTACCTCCTTCATGCATCTCTCTGGAAAGACATTTTTCTTCTACGATGATCGCTTTTTAGGTGAGAATCAGTCTGTTTCCACCCCTTTGAATTCTGGAGAATAAAATTCTCTAACATTCTACCTACTAAGGTTATAATGGTTGTATAGATAAGTAAACTCAGGCTTGGAGGGGCTAAGGAACTTGTCCAATTAAGGGTCGGACTGTGAGTGAAAACCCAAGTCAGCATTACTCTAGAGTTTGAGTTAGACAGGCAGCATTACACACTGGTTACGAAGACCAACTCTGAGCTATACTGCCTAGGTCTGAATCATCGCTCTGCTGTTTATCATCTGTGTGACCTTGACGTAATCTCTCTATGCTTCAGCCTCTACTTTCGTAAAATGGGGATAATGACCATATTGCCACCTATGGTTGTTGTGATGATTAAATGAGTTAATACATCAGCAAAATACACACAGTAAATAAGTGAAATGAGCAAAATACACACAGTAAATATTATTTAATTATTTATCATTAACCACTATGCTGTATCTCCTTTCAAATTAAAAAAATGTTTTTAAAATAAACATAAATTTATTGGTCAATATAGATGACTAGTCTCAAACTCATGTTATAAATATAAAGATAACTTGGCTTATTTAACAAATGATTCATTGACCTGAGTGGCCATGTCGGATACTTTATTAGCTAACCCTCAATCCGAGTGTGAAATATGTAGCAGATGCTTAATGACAACGATGATGACAATGGTGATAAAAATAAATGCTAACATTTATTGAGACCTACCGTGCACTAGGTGCTTATTTGATGCTGTGATAAGTACTTTAATTATCCTTATTCACTAATGAGGAAACTGAAATTAACAGGTTAGGTAACTTGCTCAAGATCAAGAACTCACTCAATTCCAAAGTTTGGGCTTCAGCCCGCTAGGGTGATTTCAGATCCCACAGAGGCTAAAGCTGGCAATCAAAACACGGTTGAATATTACCTAAATTTTCAGATAAATATGTTTCAATTATTTGTAAATCTAGTTATATTTCTTCAGCTTATCTTTACATTGCATTTACATTTGATTTTATAATCCGAAGTTGTACTATTTGTCATAGACTCAGAATTGGCTACTGAAATTAAGTTTTAGGTACAAAAATAATTATGTAATACAAAATTTTCCCTGAATCTTAGAATAGAAAGAACTCCAGAAGATGTGCCTACTAAACCTATAGGCCTGCAGATATGTGTAAACTTCAATGTAATCTTCCCAAGAACCCTGTAACGTAGCCTCATATTAGAATGGAAAAAGCTGTTGCCCAGAAAAGTTAAGAACAAGTCTAAAGTCACACAGACAGTAAGTGGCAGAATGGAAGTTTGAATGCAGGCTGGTTTTTCTGATTGCAAAGTAATTTTCACTAAACAGAGCAGCCTTCTAAAGTGGGCATTGTTTCTTAAATCTGCCAGTTATGACTTAAATTCTTTTTTCTTACGAATAAACCTAACTTTAATAAAGTCAATCGGTATTAATACTCTCAAATTCATCTTTTTTTCTTGATTTATTCTATTGTCATAGTTCACTGGTTTTGGGAGACGAAATTAGCGGTGTTACATCCTAGAATTTTTATCACTTGGCATCTACTGTACTGGTAGTGAAGATTTTACATATATTATCTATCATATCATATCTGGATAGCACATGAATATTGTGTGCCAGTCTAGACAGTTTCATGCCTGAGACAATTTATAATGCAATCTGTGTTTATAAGCTATAATAAACAGAATAGCCTTATTCTGTTTCTTCTCAGAAGGACTGCAGAAACAAAGACCTTGTGTTAAATCTTCAGAAAGAAAATGTTGACTAGACTGATATTGTTAAAGCAAATTCAATAACTAAATGTAAGATGTTTTAAAAAATACCCAGGATCTTGTTTTGTGTCAGACACTGCTCTAAGCACTTTATATGTACTATTTCATTTATTTCTTATCACAACCCTAGGTGACAGTTACCATTATAATCTCAATTTTATACATGAGGAAACAGAGGCACAGAAATTTTAAGTAAATTTCCCATAGTCACGAGGTTAGTAAGTCCCATAACTGGACTTCAAACCCGAGCAGTGAAGGTGAGGTGCCTGACTCTAATTTATAACAGTAACAGCAGGAGCAACAACTCAGATAGTATGTAAGCACTTTACATGGATTTTCTCATTTATTCTTGATATCAACCCCATGAAATGTTACTATCATAATTCTCACTTTACAGATGTGAAAACCACGGTTCACAGAAGTTAAATAAGTTGTACAAGATCACATACTTAATGAATGGTAAGATCAGGATTTGAATCTAGCCAGTCAACAGACTCCGTACTTTTGTCTTTTGTCTGAATATTAATTACCTGCATACATATTTAATTGGCATATACATTTATATTTTATACAAATATTTTATGCACATTATGATCTTAGCTCCAAGAATTTAAATATAAAACAGTTACACAAGCATTGATAAACATGCTCCATTCTTGGATATTGATGGTGCAAGAGATATTGTGGATTGACTCCTCGTCTCCAACCTTCCTTCTAGATCTAGAGCAACTGGAACTAAAAAACTATATTTCGGAGATGCCCTTGAAGTGAAGACTCTGGATGTTAATTACTTTCTACCAATTAGCTACATTTTCACAGCATTTGGGATGCAAAAGTGATGTGCAGATCGTTTTTCTACCCCCTTTTAAAAAATCTTTCTGCTAGCAGATAAGGTCTAGGAAAGCTGAGTTCGTTCTGTTGCAGTGTTCCAAAGACTGTTACCTAGATTCCTGGGTGACTAGAGGCATTTGAAGCAGCAGTAGCAACAGTAACATCCTTCCTGATTTCACCTCCTGACTTCCAGATCAGTGATTGGGGTGTGTTCTTGAATTCATAGCTCCAATGGCACCCACCAATGTTGTAGCTTGCTTGGCAGGTCAGGCCTTCATTGCTCTGAGAGTCATTCCTGGAAGCCCAAACTAGAAAGTACCCCTTCAGCCCTCTAAGAATTTTTTTAAGTGCTTAATTTATTGTAGCAAATCTATTTCTTCTTAACATTTCTAGTGTGACTTTCATTTCCTGCATTGAGCCTAGACTGATAAAGAATTCATTGTTTGAATCGCATTACTGCTATCTGGTAGAAGTTCATGGAGCTGATGCTTTTTAGAGACTGTTGTCCTGCTGTATCTTAGAGTTTTGTCTCTTCACGCACTCTAGTCCACGTTCTTCACCTCACTCTCCTTTCCTTAGTAACCCTGCCCACTCACTACTTCAAAACCATTTATGAAAACCATTTGGACAGTCAATCCTAATATATCCTTCGGTTCCAATTTATAAATGTTAATATCATTTGGAAAGAAAAAGAAAATTCAAGAAATAGAATGTTTAGATTTTGATTTGTTTTAAGGCATTTAAAACAATGATGTTCCCAATGAAAGGAAGTTTTATTTGTTTGTTTTTCTCTCCTCTAGTTTAAGCTGGGAAATATGTCCTGATATTTAAACTGCGAAATATATCCTGATCCCTAGCTCCCAACTCCCGCCACATTTCACCACTGGTGCTACACCCTTTGCTGCTGCTACTGTTACTACTTCACCCTTGCCCTCAAAATTCTGTTTCAAAAAGGAGCGTAGGTACTCTACTTGATACTTGCCATTTGCCACAAAATATAAACGTCCTTAGACATGTGTATAAAATCTAGAGGTCAAGATCATGAATGTCCCTTGCCTCTGCCACAATTTTGCACAAAATCTTTTGTACAAAAACCTAAGTTTTGAGAATCCCATCTTTTTTTTCTTTTTTTTTTAGGATATTCTTTATTAGCACAGGATAATCTAGGAGTAGCCACTAAGGATGTCCCAAATCCATTCAGTTAAAAAGCTCAATAACTTCATATCAAAGAATAAATATTGGTACCAGAGCACCTTGCTGAATTTGTACTCAGCTGCACACTAAAATAAATACCATACATATTTATATGTAATGGTTGTTGGGAAGAATATCAGAAGGGTAAACAACATTTGGGAAAACCAACAGCCATTTGTTCCTTTGTACCTGACCAAAAATACGTTCAGCTGGTATTTGTGCTACTACATAGAGGGGCGCCTACAGCCCATCTGATACTTCTGCTCCATCCTCTTTCCCTGCAGAAGTAAGGGAGGAGACAGAGAGATCAAAAACTATGCCCCAGTCCCCAAATATGATAGCCAAACCACAGAAGTGTCCTAACAAAGGAAAAAGTCCATGTCACCAGGAGCTGGGTTTGCTCCTTCGTTTTTGGTTTCTGGACGGCAATTGGGAAGGGTTTTGTAGAAAAAACAAATATTAAGTAAAACACAAATTGTTTTAAACATAAATTTGAAAGTTAATCAGCTTAATGCACTTCTGTAGAAAAAAGAAATGAGGCTTTTTGCACTCTGGTTTTTTTCCAGACCTTTTATGAAAATATAAATATAATTCCCATTGCTGTTTTCTTGCTCTTCTATTGTGTTTTTCCTACATATTGTAATTCGTTGATTCTTTCTCCCAGTTTATGTTTCTTTAAATTCAGATTAGAAGTATGGGGTTTCCTTAGCAGATAGAGGTTGATGCTACAAGAATTTTTTAAATTTAAATTCATTATAAATAATCATTTGATGAAACAAACGTTTATTCCATTTTCACCATTAGAGCCAGCAGAGGAATATTTGAGTATTCTGTTTCCAACAATTGATCATGAACATTTTTGAACATACTAAAAATGTGAAAGAATTACACAATGAAAATCACTTAGATTCTACAATTTATATTCCACTGTATTTTCTTTATCATGTGTCTTTCTATCTATCTGTCTTGTTTGGGGATTTTGTAATCAGATAATAAGAAGAATCAGCTGAAAAACATTAAAAGGGGCATGATTGAATAGAAATTGCCCCACTCTTAATAATATCTTCATACATTTTGACTTTGCTTTTTCCTATCTAAAAATTACTATAAAAATTTGGAGAATGTTTGAAGTGAACACTGGGATTATGACTCATCTCACTGGTATTTTGCAGGTTTTCTCATGTTTTTCAATAAAGTAGGGTTTGTTGAGCAGTAGAGAAGAAAGGGTTATCACTGAGCATCAGGCTAATATATAAAGCTCCTTACATGCCATCACTCTGCCCTCGATTTTTAAATAATAGGATTTTATAAAAAGACTGAATAAAGGACTCTAAAGCGATAAACTACAGAGAGATACAAGATGCTACTGCCAGAAACAGACAGCACTCAATTAGTTTTTTTAAAGGCATTCTTATCACATCTCCTCCTAATATTAGCTTTCTCAATAAACAATAGCCTGCTGCAATATTGCCAGGGTTGCCCAGCTGAGATGACAATGTGCGATGACAGATGATCGGGACCAACCAAAACTGTTGATGTTATTCACAAATGGCATTCACTGGCCCTTCAATTTTTAAGACTATTCTATGACTTTAACATGAAACCAGATTAATATTTATGTCGTAAGAGAGATAAGAAATGCATTTTTCTGCAATAAAAAAGGAACCAAAAGTATTTTGTGAGTCCATTTTCAGCTACTAACTTTTATCTAATTGAGTCTGATCTGTACATAAAAAGTAACAAACACAAATCTTTCTGCTTTGTGAAAAGGCTTTAGACGTTGTATGTCTATTCAAGACCTTAGTTAAGATTTTCAGATTGTATTTGCTATAAATGAAGGAAAAATAGGTACAGAAAAAACTCTCTACAATTTAATATAATAATGCCACCGTTCACACTAGGTTATGTCAGTCTCTGTTTTTTAAACATATAAATTACTACACCAAACTAGTGGGTCAAATTAAAGTTTAGAATAATATTTTATAATCTGTTCCTTTTCTCTAGAACATAGAAAATTTATAGTTTTAAAACCAAAAATAATCGTCTAACTAAAACTAATAACCATCTAAGAAGCATATTTTCAAGATATTTTGGCATGTTGGCCAATTTGATAAGACTAAATCATTTGATCTTCTCAAAGGAAATTTTATTCAGATGCTAGAACTAAAGTAAGACATATCAAAATATTTGTAACATTATAATATTTCCAACTCAAGACATAAAGCAATTGTTAGCTTACGACAAACGAAAAATTTCTTAACATTATCTGTGAGGCCCTGAAAGATCTGGCCCCTTCCTATCTTTCCAATCTCATCCAGAATGATGTTTGCAGGGTTTCCAGGTGGGTCAACTCTCTAGTTTTCTCCTACCTTAATGAGCTGCTGCTTCTCAGTCTTTTAAGGATTCTTCCTTCTTCTCTCTGACTTGGTATCATATTCTATGTCTTGAACACTCTTCTATCTTCACCCCTTTGCCATCCTTATCCAATCCCATGTCTTTAAATATCATACATTTGTTAATGGTTATCAAATTTATATCTCCAGCTTCAATACCTCCCTAAGCTCCAGATTTGTTGTGAAAAGGGGCCCCTAAGATCCACTGTTTATCAGGAGAAAAAAATGAACCTTTTCAGTGAAGTGCTAGACTGCCAATAGCAGATTTTACACGTCTCTTCACAATTCTGTATCCAGTGAAATCATGTTGGTAGCTTGAAATTGACCATATTGGGAATATTTAGCCTGTGAAATTCAGCAAATGCTACAAATCCCCACCCCCTTCCAGAGCTAGCTAAGCAGCATATAACTGCCTATAACATCCTGGAGAGGCCCAAGAACATCAAGGGCAAGAAGATCCTGAATAATTAAGATGCTCTTTTTTGTCTGTGGGAAAAGATTATTGTTTTAGTTATTCCTTGAAGATCATTTTCAAATCTATTGCTTCCGTTTATTTAAAGTAGCTCTATACACACAAAGTTCCAAATCCTGATCAGCAGCTAGACTTGGTGGCCCTGGAATATTTAACCTATTGATTCAGAGGGAATTACAAGGTTAAGGTAGTGTGTGAAGTCAGAGGAAACAAAATTAATTACTGTAAGGAAAATTTTGCTAATAATTGTTATCTATATTAGGATCCTGTGATACTGATATCTTTAGCCCCTTCACAATCCAGATTTTTAGATCAGGGAGAAGATACTTGTGGCCAGCCAATCAGTATTTTTCTTCTGGAATTTGTAGATCAGTTAGCTGTTGATAACCAAATTGGAAAGTCATATTTATATATTCTGTCTGAGATTGCTGCCATAAAGAGGAATGTGTTGTAGGGCAGAGGAAATTAGACAGTAATGGGGAGAATAAAGTAAACATGCAGAGAAACACTGCTAAGAGATCCTGTGGTCCAGGAAAGAAGGGGAGAGAGGGCGAGATGACATTCCATAGTCCATAATCCCATGTAGCACTGCCAGTATAGTCGTTGGGTTTCACGTGCTTCCATTCTGTTCTTTAAATAAACACTTTTTGCTTAAAAGTTCTTATTACTAACAATTGCCCTTTAGTATTTATTTGAGAAAAAATATTTCATTAATATCCAGATATGGTATCAAATGGACCTCTTGCAATCACCACTTGACATGTAATTGTCATCTCAAAATTCAGATGTCTAAAACTGAGCTCCTGAATTTCACCCAAAGCTGCTTCATTCACATTTTACCTTCTTCAACTCAGTAAATATCTCCATCCTTTTTCAGTTATTCGGGCTAAAACCATTAGACTTTGACTTCTTTTGTCTCACGTAACTACATCCAATCCCATAGCATGTCCCGCTGGCTCTATCTTTCAAATATATTCAGAATCTGAATACTTTTCATCATCTCCATTGTCACCAACCTCTTCCAAGCCATTATTATCTCCTGCCCCCATTACTGCAATAGCTCTTAATAGTCCCAGCTTCTGCCTCTCTCTGCTTCCCCCCACCCCAAGCCTATTTTCTACACAGCAGTCAGAGTAAATTACGTCACTTTTCTGATCAACACTCCATTAAGCTTCCCACTTCCCCCAGGCTAAAAGCCAAAAACCTTATAATGACCCCTCCTCTTTAGCACTCTAATCTCACCTCCAACTATTCACCTCCTATTTATTTCCTTCCAACTACATAGACTCCCCTGCTGTCCTGCAACACTCCAGACTCTCTCCCCTCAGGCTTTTTGTCTTTGCTGTTCCCTCTACTTCTTAGAATTTTTCCTCCGTTATCCACTTGGCTCAGTTCCTCATCACATTCAGGTGTTGGCTCAAATGTCACCTTCTGAACGGTGATTTTCCTGGCCATTCAATTTACATTGAAATACCACCTACTCCCAGGGCATCCTATCCCCTTTCTGCCAGATAATTTATAAGCATGTAATATAGTATGCACTTTATGCATTTTCTTTATTTTCTATTTCTCTCCACTACAATATAAACTGTTTGCTGGCAGAAATTTTTGACTATTTAGATCACAGCTGTATCCCCATGTGCCTAGAATGGTGTCTAGCATATAGTTGATGCTCAATAAATCTTTGAATAAGTGAATGAGTGAATTCAGATAATAAATAAAAATACTTGTGGGAGTGAAGTTAGGGAAATGGCTGAATTACACCAACTATTTGCCTCCACTGCCCTAATTCAGTGGAATATTGCCAACTCTTTGTTTTGTTCTATTTAGATTCTGCATCTGTGTAGATTTCGTTTCCAAAATTTGGAGATGTATAGTAATTTAGTCAGGAAAAAAGTTGTTTCCATGGATGCCTGGTAAACTGATTACAATGAAATTGGCACTGAGTCCTAGTGTTAATATGACACCATGGCATATTATAATTCAAATTTTCTCTATAAAGTTTTTCTAGTGGCAGAATGGGTACTTTCCTAGGTCTTTTTTTTTTTTCTACAGAACTTAGATAAAAAGCTCATGTTGTATTTGGCATCAGATCACTCATAGTAATCTTCTCAGATAAAAACACAATGTCAGTGAAAAGAAACGAAGAATCTCCTGCAGAATAGAAGAGAATAATCCCTTGCAAAATTACTTCTGGTTGCTAATACACCAACAGTAAAGGCCCTGTTATGGGATTGTTTTGAGTGATATTGTTCCTATTAAGTTTCAGTGATGCCAAGGGCAGCATCACCCTGAAGCTTTGCTACATCAGTTAGAACAATGACACATAGTTAAGCTTATCGATTTTAATAATGGTTGGTGCATTAGTTTAGATCAGAATGTAAAAATGGAAACAAGTTTTATTTTTAGTCTTATTTTGACATTATTGATCATATTCTTGAGCAGAAAAAAAGGGAAAATTATACTGAGGCATCAATACCCTGAAACACACACAAACATATATCCTACTGAGACCACACCAGCACTAAAAGTACGTGAAGTCCCTCCATCCATCCCCAGGCTGAAATAGTAACACTAATTGTGTTTGTCTTGAATTTCTTGTGTCCTCATACTCTAAGATTTTCAAGTCTGGTTAGATTGGTAATATTTTCCATTGCCATATGTAGACACTTTAAATAATGATGTAGGTAAAACGAACTGGAGACAAAATGCATAGTCAATATATTTTGACTTGCTCATAAATCTAGGAAATTTAGAGAATCTCTAGTCATTAAGTAATGTTTGAAATCATATGTGGATAATGAGTATCTCTATGGCCCACCAAGGATAATGCAGATTCCAAATTAGACACTAGAATTTTATACCACATGAATGTGATACTGTGATCAGATGGATAGCACATTGGTATATTGGATAAACCATATTTGACACAATTCTGTTCTTTAAGTGTATAATTAAAACTATTTCTGGGGCCGGCCACGTGGTGTAGTGGTTAAGTTCGTATGGTCGGCTTCGTCGGCCCAGGGTTCGTAGGTCTGGATCCTGGGCGCGGGCCTAGGCACCGCTTATCAAGCCGTGCTGAGGCAGACGTCCCACATATAAAGTAGAGGAAGATGGGCATGAATGTTAGCCCAGGGCCAATCTTCCTCAGCAAAAAGAGGGGGATTGGCAATGGATGTTAGCTCAGGGCCAATCTTCCTCACCAAAAACAAACAAAAAAACTATGTCACAAACTGAGTAGCTGACTTCAGAAATTTTTAAATCTTCAGCTATAAAATTAAATACTAAGTTTGAACAGCTAGATCTTTTTGGCCAGCTGTCTACTGAAGGGATGGGCTATACTCCTCCATGATTAATCCTCACGTTCTCTATAAAACATTCTGGAGTATGTCCTTTATTAAAAATTCTTATGAAGTTATAGTTTCTATGAATGTGGAGATCATGTAGAACAGATGATGAAAAGTATGTCTTCTAATTAAATTGAGTGCTGAGAACATTAGAGAGTACCTTAGTTCAATTTTTTCATTCTACAGATAAGAAGCTAAGATCCAGTAAAGCGAAGTGATATGGATCTATATTAGTAGTTACAATTGCACTATGTGACTGAAGTGGATCAGAATATGCTATCCCAAAATATGTCACTTTGGCAAAAGGGTTTTTTTGAGCTGAAGGCAATTGACAAACAGCAGATGCAGGAAGAACTCTCTGCTCTCCCACTTTCTGCCTAAAAGCAGGGCATAAATTTCCCATTGTGAAGGTGTCTCCCTACCCTCTCCCGTAACAGGAAGAGAATGACTTTTAATCTCATTGAAAATGACACCAACTTAAGTCTATAACAAACCTTACTAAACAACCCTTATCTTCCATTAGTTTCCCCATATATGTACCTTTCCGCAATTTACTACCCCTAGAGGCCCAAACCCCTTTTCCTTGTCTAGTCACTTTGCCACAATCTATTGCGCTTTATTAAAATAGTATATAAGCCCCCAAGTTTAACTGCCTTTTGGAGTTTTTTTTCATTCTTTTTCTATGAACTCACCCCCTCACCCCCCACTCCAACCATATATGTAAAAATAAAATCTGTATGCCTTTTCTCCTATTAATCTGCTTTTTGTCAGTTTAGTTTGGAGGCCTCAGTCATAAACCTAAGAGGCTAGAGGAAAAGTTTTTCCTTCTCTACAAGACATACTTGATTATTTGCCACTTGGTTAAATAGCTAGCATTAAGAATTTCCTCAGAAATAGCTATTTCCATAGTGTGTTTATAATCTACTTGTTGGTAATTTAGCTTTACTGCTTGAAAAAAATTTTATACATACTTAAAATTTTCCACACTATCCACTTCAGAATTTCATTCCCCTATTTACTAGATGTGTTGGGGAGATGGGGAGAAGTGAGGATGGAGTTGCTATTGCCATTCATCCTAAAAGACTGTTTTAGAAAGACATAAGAGAGAACCTACTGTTTCAATGTTGTGGAACTAGCTATATTCCAGGATTTAGTTGTTAAATGGTCTTAATCTGCCTCCTTATTAGTACATTTAACACAATTAAGTGCCTACAAAGTGTCAGACCCTTGCTAACAAAGGTTAAGTCATGGTGCCTATCTTAAAGGTCTTACAATCAAATATGAGGAGACAGCTGAAAAACAACAGCTTGTGCCAGAATAAGGGGGGGACAAAGGCAGGAGTAGACAATTGTAGCACAGCCTGGGTTGACGAAAAATATTAGAGAAGATGGTCCTTGAGCTCATGAAAGTTACTTGTTAAGAGAAAGATAATAAGTAACATATGCTACTTTTTTATATTGATGGATCAATCACAAATTTATCTCTGAGACTCTTAGAAGCCAAGACTTTCCCCCCATGATACAGACCCAAAGATGCCACTGACTTGACAAATCCATCAAGTTCAACATGGTCAGCATACAATTTATAATCTTTCCTTACAAGCCTGGTCTCCTTCACTGTTATCAGATAATCCATTCTATTTCTCAAGTGAGAAATCTGAGTCAAATTTGACTCCTTCCATTACCAAACTATTGTCAAGTCTTTTCCTGTTAATTTTACCCCCAGAATACCTTTCAATTAAATCCACGTCTTTTAATTTTCTCCATGACTGCTGTAATTCAAACCACAATCATCAACCACGTCTACTATTGCATTACTTGAGCACTTAGAAGCTGCGTAGCACATACTACAATCTCAATAAATATATTTGAATGAATAAATGATTGGCTGAGCTGGCTGCCTTGCACGCCCTTTGCTTACCCTCTAATTCATTTTGCAAGGGGCAGAGGGATCTTTTCAGTTCTCCAATATTATCATGTCATTCTCCTAATTAAAACCCTACATTGGCTTCCCATCGCTTTTTAAAAAAAAATTAACAAGGCTTAAAAAGTCCTGCATGAATGGATTGGTTAATGCTCTACCTTGTACAAACAAGATGAGAAATGTGAGTCTGTGCACTTGTAATTTATTACCACTGTATAGGATTTGCACTGTGATGTCAACCTCCACGTTGAATAATTGGGAACTCAGCGTGCCATACTTTAGTGGGTGCAAGCAGAGAGCGAAGATTGGGGGAAAGGTGATAATCTCACATTGCACATATTTTTTAAAATAAATTTTTTTTTTTTTTTTTTGTGAGGAGATCAGCCCTGTGCTAACATCCGCCAATCCTCCTCTTTTTTTTTGCTGAGGAAGACGGCCCTGGGCTAACATCTGTGCCCATCTTCCTCCACTTTATATGGGACGCCGCCACAGCATGGCTTGCCAAGCAGTGCGTCGGTGCGAGCCCGGGATCCGAACCAGCGAACCCCGGGCCGCCGCAGCGGAGCGCGCGCACTTAACCGCTTGCGCCACCGGGCCGGCCCCAAAATAAATTTTTTGATTATAAATATTTTCAAACACAAAGTAGATAGAATATATAACAACCTTTATATACTCATCACATAGATTTAACCATTATCAGTATTTTGCTTCCTTTTTTTTTTTGTAGCTGAAGTATTTTAGGGGAAATCCTAAACCTCATGTCACTTCATTTCAGCATGTTTTAATGGGCATCATTAACAATATGCACAATTTCTCGCAAATTACAATGTCATTATCATACCTAACAAAAACAGTAAGAATTCTTTGGTATTATCTGATATAAAGGCTATTTTCAAAAATTTTCAATTTTCTCAAAAAATGTCTTTTTCACATATGAGATATTAGAATCAGGATCCAAACAAGGTCCATACATTGTGTTTGATTATGTCTCCTAAATCTCTTGGTCTGAGGCAGTCTTCTTCCCCATCTTTTAAAATCTTATCTGATTGACTTGAATAAACTGGGTTAGTTGTCCTATAGAATGTCCTGTCTCCTACAGGTTTCAGTTTGATTCCTTTGCGGTCTCATTTAACTTGTTTCACCAGGAAATTTTCTGTAAATTGGAAGTTAGCACAAAAGACTGGAATAAACTCAGGTTTGATGTTCTCTCATATCTCCTCCTACCAAGGACACTTCAGTGATGCTGTGTTTTCCAGAGAGCATCGCAGAGGCGTCACTTGTCTAAAGTGATGCTAAAGCAGATGTGGGTTCAGGTGGTGACAGACTGACGCCTCCAGTATAAAGTTATCAAGCGGACTTTTACCCAATAGTTTCCTTCTTTGATGGTCTTTGCCTGAATTAGGTTTTTAAGGGTTACATAACGGTGATTTTCTAACTCTACCAATTATTCCGTATTTATTTGCTGGAATTTCTCTGTAAGAAAACTTTTTTTGTCAACTAAGGCCCTTTGTTTACCTTAAAATATAGTTCATCTAGATAAAGCAGGACTGTGATTATTTTTTGTCCTTACTGGACAATCGATGCTGGTCCAGGGCCTAGTTTGTGTGGGTGTGTAATCTGTTTTTACAGCTTTGTTGAGATATTTCATATACCGTAAATTCACCCATTTAAAGTATACAGTTCAGTGGGTTTTGGTATATTCACAGAGTTGCGCAATCATCATAACAATAGAATTTTAGAACATTTTCAATACCCCCCTCCCCCAAATTCATAACCTTTAGCAGTCACTTCCTAGAATCTCCACTCCCCAGTCTTAAGCAACCACTAATCCAATTTCTGTCTCTACAGATTTGACTATTCTGGACATTTCACATGAATGGAATCATGCAATATGCGACCTTTTGTTTCTTTCACTTAGTATAATGTTTTTAAGGGTTACATATATTGGACCATGTATCAGTACTTCATTCTTTTTTATTGCTGAAAAATATTCCATTGTATCAATATACAATATTTTGTTTATCTATTCATCAGTTGATGGACATTTAGGTTACTTCCATTTGGGTGCTAGTATTAATAATACTGCTATGAACATTTGTATATGAGTTTTTTTGTTTGTTTTTGGTGAGGAAGATTGGCCCTGAGCTAACATCTGTGCCAATCTTCCCCTATTTTTTGTATGCAGGACACCACCACAGCATGGTTTGATGAGCAATGTGTAGGTCCACACCCGAGATCTGAACCTGCAAACCCCAGGCTGCTGAAGCGGAGTGTGTAAACTTAACCACTACACCACGGGGCTTGCCCCTGTATACGAGTTTTTATATGGACTTATGTTTTCATTTCTCTTGGGTAGATACCTAAGAGTGGAATTGCTGGGTGATATGGTAATTCTATGTTTAGCCTTTTGAGTAACTCGGACTATTTTCCAAAGTGGCTGTATCATTAACACATTTTCACCATCGATATGTGAGTGTTATGATTTTTCCACCTCTTCATTAACACTTGTTATTGTCTGCCTTTTTTATTTTAGCCATCCTAGTGGGTGTGAAGTAGATTTTCATTGTGGTTTTGATTTTAATTTCCCTAAGGACTAAAACTGATGAGCACCGTTTCATATGCTTATCGACCATTTGTATATCTTCTTTATAGAAAGGTCTATTCCAATTCTTTGCTTATTTTTAATTTTGCCACAGTCCTATGGGATTATGGCCCACTCTTATGACCTCATTTAACATTAATTACCTCTAAAGATCCTCTAGATACAGTCACACTGGGAGTTAGGGCTTCAGTATATGAATTTGGGAGGAACAGAGTTTGTTCCACAGCATTCACACTGTCTTAATTGCTGTTGCTTTGTAGTTAAGCTTTGAAATTATGAGTCCTCCAATTCAAATGAGTTTTCCATTGTTTTCCTATTCTTTATTTCAGTATTTCCTTTCTAATCTTTATTATTATTTTTTTGCCCTTCTATTTCTAGATTCTTAGGTTGGAAAGTTAGGTTGTTGAAATCTTTCTTCCTTTTTAATATAAACATTTGTAGCTGTACATTTCCCTCTAACCACTACTTTAGTTGCATCCCGTGAGTTTCAGTATGCTGTGTTTCATTTTCATTCATCTATAAGTGTTTTCTAAAATTTCACTTGTGATTTCTTCTTTGATCGATTAGTTAATTAGGAGGATGTTATTTTCCACATATTGTGAATTTCCCAAATTTTCTTGATGTTGATTTCTAATTTAATTACACTGTGGTCAAAGAACATATTTTTTATGATTTTAATACTTGTAAATTTATTAAGGCTTGTTTTATGGCCTAGCATATTCTCTCTCTCCTAGAGAATATTCTATATGTGCTTAAAAATGCATATTCTGTTGCTCTTGAGTGGTGTATACTATAGATGTCTGTAAAGTCTAGTTGGTTTTCAGTCTTGTTTACTTTTCTATTTCCTTGTTGATCTTTTGCCTAGATATTCTATCTGTTATTGAAAGTCGGGAATTGAAGGCTTCAATTATTATTGTTGAACTGTCTATTTCTCTCTTCAATTCTGTCAGATTTTGCTTCATGTAGTTTGGGGCTCTATTAGTAGGTGAATACGTCTTGTAAATGTTTGACAAGTATTTTGGGCAATATCTTATTAGCTATTAGCTTGGTTAGCTAGCCCTGATGGTTTAGTGGTTAAGATTCAGAGTACTGACCACCTTAGCCGAGTTTGTTTCCTGGTCAGGGAACCACACCACTCATCTGTCAGCTATCATACTGTGGTGGCTGTGTGTTGCTGTGATGTTGAAGCTATGCCATCAGTATTTCAAATACCAGCAGGGTCACCCATAGGGGACAAGTTTCTGCAGGGCTTCCAGACTAGACAGACTAAGAGGGACCTGGTCACCCACTTTTGAAAAATTGGCCATAGAAACCCTATGAATAGCAGGGGAGCATTGTCTGATATAACACTGGAAGATGAGAGGATGGCACAAAATGATTGGGCAGCATTCTGCTCTGCTATACACAGGGTCGCTAGGACACAGAATTGAGTCCACTGACACTAGCAACAAAATTGGCTTGTTTTACTAAGTTAAAAGCAATGACTCTGAAGTTCCTATTCTATTCTATTTATTCCATAAAAGAGATTCTGTTAATATTTCTCGTCGACTCTTATCACTTTCTCCCCAATTAATAAAAATTAGTGAGGTTTTATCATACATCTAAAATTTCTATATCCCAATGAAATAGTTTGCATTAGGAAATGTGTGAAATAAGCTAATTCCTGGCAAATATGATACCAGCTCAATTCAACCTTTCTCTTTCAAAATAAATTCTTTACAACAATCAAATTGATATGTAAATACAAAACACCACTAGGATATAAAATTTTTAAGGATGAGGCAGCGGAATGAATAGTTACAGTTTAACAAATATAAACATTAATCTAAAAAAATCATGCAAAAATTAAGTGTAGTCAAGAAGTGATCACAAAAGGAGGAATGGACCACCTTTGAAAGAAGTTCATGCCTGATAACTGATGCAAGCATAGACTCTAAGAATACTTTACGGTTACACTATATTAAAACATTGGAATTGTGGAGAATGAGAGAGGGGAGGTGGAAAATTCATGCCCCTGGTAACCTGGAGACTATATGACCCCTATAAAAGTAATGAAAATGCACATGGGGCAAAAAGTAATAGGGAAATATCAATAGGAATGAAAGGCTGAAGATAAAGGTATCACTAGTCAGGGGTCATTTGTTAATCTCTGTCATCTGTAACTAATATCCACAGCTGTGAACAGAAGATGGGAGAGAAACCATGAGCCCACATAAAGTGAAGAGCTGGAATCATTGCCTCTATATAAAGTTCTATGTATTAACTCCATACATAGTTCAACCTAAGCGGAGGATGGACCAGACAAATATCTGTCCACGGGGAAAAGGAAATGACATAGAAACATGTCTGAAATGACCCGGACAGAAAAAAAAAAAAAAACTTCATTGAGAATTTATAACCACAGTTTTTCTCTCATGGGATTAGGATTAAAATTTATGCTAACTATATGGTTCCAGAAACTGCAAACTCAGAAACTAATTTATAGTTGTTCCTTGATAGCAGTGTCCCAGAAACATGGAAAGAAGCCACAGCAAATCTTTTCTAAGAGATTTATAGACTCATAATCCAAAATTTACAGAATGCCCCAGGAAACAGGTAGCCATCAGTGAAAGGAGAACAACACACTGCAGATTTTGACTCCCAAGAACTTCAAATTTTAAAAATATATGCTATAATGAAAAATAATTAAACTTTAAAGAAATAAGATTGGACCAAAAAGATGAACAAGTTATAAAATATCATTAAAATATCTAATGACACGGAAACGAACTAAATAGAGACTGCTAGAGATAAGAAATATAGTAATTGAAATTATAAACTTCCATATTGGTTAAATAGCAAAATACATACTGAAGAATAATGAGTAAACTAGAAGAGGTTGAAAAACTTAGCAAGAAGGTAGAATAGATGGAAAACATGAAAGATAAGTTATGAGATATGAAGAAAAGAATGAGAAGTTCCACTATAAACCTATAATGAGAGCTTTAAAAGGAAAGAGTATAATGGAAAAGATGAAACGTTCTAAAGAATAGCGGGTAAGAATTTTTAAAGTAATGAAATATGCAAATTCAAGATTCTGGCATGCAAAACAAGACAACTAAAAATATATCCACATCTAAACACCTCTTAGTGAAGCTGTAGGGAATCAAAGACCAAGAGAAGATTTTTAAAAAATCAAGGGGGAACAACGTTGTTACATGAATGGGAGTGGCAATAAAAATGGCAGCAACAATAGACCAAAATTAATATTGTTAAGGTACAGAGAAAAAATCACTATAGACCAAGAATTAAATGTCCAGCTTAACTATCATTCAAGACCAAAATGGAAATAAAGATAATTTTAGACAAATAAAAATGAGAATGTTTACCGCCAACTAAAAAATTTTCTAAAGGATATATTTCTGGGAAAAAGAAGGATCCCAGAAGGAAGTCTGAGATGAAAGAGGAACTGCTGAGCAAATAAATAGTAAAAACAAAAAAACTAAGCACATATTGAGTGTATAAGACAATGAACAGGGTGGATCTAAAAATACTGAACAATAGTTTTCAAGTCAGGAGGTTCAATTTCTCCATTGTCATCTCATAGTCAGTGTTGTTCTCGGCATGCCCAATGCACTTGTTCAAATTGATTTGAATATAATCTCTTTTTATTTATTTTATTTTCTCTTTGTAAGCTTTTGGATAATTTAACATAACGTTGATGTGTGCCTTACTATATTCATTTTGATGTGTACACTGAGGGCCCATTTAATTTGCTCTCATCTTAAGTGTTTGGAAAATTTTCTTCCATTATTTCTTTGATAATATTATCCCTTCATTTTTTTTCTATCTTCACTTTCTGAAATTCTAATATGTCAGTCATACTTTATAGATTAGTACTCTAATTTTCTTAGATTTTGCTCCTATTTTTCACTTGTTTTGTATTTGTTGTATACTTCATCCCTTTCTTTTGGAGAGATTTCTTCATCTTGCAAAGTTTTTCTTTTTGATGTTTATTATATTCTTGGTTTCTAAGCCATGTTTTAGTTCTCTGTTTTTGGTTCTGGTCTTGATTTATGTGCCTCCTTAGGTTTGCTCAGTCACATTTGCCTCTGGGGCCTTGACCACTTACTGTATGGAAAGTACTCACAGGTCACCTCACTTCCTTTCCTAGCACAACCAGATATCTTGGCCTCCCTCGGGGGGAGGTTAGGTACCTCCATGGTGTCTGCCAAGGTGGGAGTTCCTGCAGGTTGGATACCCGGGTCTGGCTCCACCAAATCCAATCACGCTAACTGCAAACTGACTGGAAGCTCACAGGATCTTCCACAGCAGCAATTACATTACACACTCTGACGAGTTAATCTGAAATATTTACTCTAAATAGTTTTGTATATGTAATCGCCTCATCTTGAGAAAGGACTAATTTAAATATTTTTACCTAGTTATACATTAACTTATGTCAGGGAAAGGGTCTTAAATCAAATGCTTCAGAGAATCTGCCTGATTAAGCAATTATACTGCCTTGAGGTCCACATCACTACCTCTGGATAAGCTTATTTTGTTTTTTATTGGCCTACAATTTAACATATTAGAAAACATATTAGAAGGAAATCCCATCAAATAAAACCCAGCTAAAGGAATAGGAAAAGAACCTGTCCTCAAATAGGGCTCTAAAGCTGCCCCAGTGAAATCTAAGAATTTAAAAGAGGCCAATTCAAATGGGAAAGATGTCGCAAAGCAAAACACATAAACATATCTATAGCTAACGTTTGTTTTGATCACACATTCTTCTAGGAAACACATGGCAACTAGGAAGAAAATCCTATTTTCCTTGCCAGCAGTTAAAGGGCTAACCTGCCTTGGAATCGAAAGTATTAGGGGTGTTGTATGTGTTTTAAAACTCAGCAAGCGCCACTTTACACGAATGGTAGAGATTCACTTTTGTGGTAATGATAACTGTTTCTATTACAGAAATATCATTTGCTGAATATAGCTTTCAGGCAAAAAAGCAGCATGTGAATTAATAGACTTCAGGTCCCATTAAGTGCTGCTCTTTGTAGAATGATTTATGTATGGGTATCTTGGATTTAATGTTTTATTTAAGGATAGTTTGTTTTGTATAAAAAAACAGAGGAAATATAAAAGCATAATTGGAAAGGGATCCCAAGGGGTTATACATTGGTTCTCTTTAACCACTGGAAAATTGTACAATCCACCTGTCACGGGGTTGTCTGTTCTTTGCCAAAGAATGAGGGTGAATCTTAAATTACTCTAAGTAGCTCACTTCGATTTCCTACAACCATTTCTATCAGGAGACAGAAAAGTATTTTGTGAACAATAAAGTGCTATGCAAATGCAAGTTTTTATAATTAGTATTAAGACCTGTTCTCTATTCCCAGAAGGAGAAAATGACTAGACGTTTTGCATCTTATAAAAATCTTTGTAACCCTGAATACATTAATATGTTATCCTTCAGCTTTCTTTATACAAATAAAACCCAAATTTTACTTTTTCCTAATTAGCCTTACTTCGCAGTCTGATTTCATTCTCTTTATTGGACAATTGCCAAATTTACCATGCCATGAATTTAAAACAAGTAGGAAATTAGCAAAAACTGAGTTGATTTTTGTTAAATTTGTAATGTTTTCTTAACAGATAAAGGTCAACATCTATTCAAGTCAACCATGTCTAATATTTACATTTTCATTTTTTACGACTTTTAATTATGAATATTTTTAACATGAAAATTAAAGGAATACTACAATACTACATCACCAGGTGATCAATTGGATCAAAAATATTAGCTTTTTATCATAGTTGATTACCTCTCATACACCTACATGCACACATACATATTTTGCCAAATTATTTGAAAGCAAGTTGCAAATGCTACATAATAATACCATTATCTCACAAGAAATTACAATTTCCTAATCTCACGCAATGTCCAGTCTGTGATCAAATCACTGTAGTCGTCCTCCTAATGTCTTACTGACAATCTATAGGCAGTTATTTTAATTAGTTTCTGGTGTAGCTCTCCAATTTTTTGTTGAAAAATAAGTATAAAAATATACAGATACATTCTTTTGTGAAAGGAAGCATGCTGTATGCGGTTCTACACCTTGTTTTGTTCACTTAGAATTGTATCCTAGTGATCTCTGTATATCATTGTATATTGGTCATCTTCATTTCTCTCACCTCCTGGGGTTACTGTGAGTATAGGTTAACATATGCACAATATCTATAAAATAGAAAGCTCTCCATAAATGTTAATTGTTGTCCTTTAGAGAGATTATACTTCAGGAAGCATGGAATTAATGGAGAAAAACATCTGCTGTTTTAAGGGACAGGTGTATGTAAATATACACACATATATGAAATTTACTCCAAGATATTTACTAATTTAATGAAATATGATTGCAGACTTTGGATCAGCTATCAAAAAGCAGTAGCAAAACCTATGCTGCTTATCATCTTTAACTTTAGAGGTTGAAAACCTGCACTCAACTCTCTAGCTTCTACTGCAGCTAGTGATGCCATGGACATTAGCATGGTCAGCGAGAGTAGGCGGGAATCCCAGAGCGAAGTCTGAAGACCAAGACTTACAAGTTAAGGATGGAAGAATGGAAAATAGAAAACCTAAGTCCCTTATGACACCACAGAGCTGTGCACTAATTCTAGATTGTCTACATGCAGATTTCATGTTATATGAGACAAATTTATATATTTTGAAAGCTACTTTTTGTCTAGTTTCTACTCTTTTCAGCCAAATGCATTCCTCACTGATAACACATAAAAATCAAAATCCAAATGTTAGAATTTTTCTGAAAATATAATACTTTTGTTTTAAATTCCATTTTTGATAATTTGTAGTTGAGAATATCAAAGAATATTCAGAAAAAGAATGATGAGGAACACTAATACTACCTACTCTTCTGTATATTAAGATGTAATGGAAGCAAAAATGACTCAATTAGTATACCATTGGGTGACGAATTATAGATCAGTGGAGGAATATTAAAGTCAATGAAGATCTAAAAGTATAAAACGTTGATAAATCAGGCATGACCAAATGATAGAGAAGGAAAGAAGTACTCAAGAATTTTTAAAAAGTCATTAATTTGAAAAAAATGAGATTTGTCCACAAATCTTCTCATGTAACACCTTACAGATTAATCCTTTTTTATTATGGATGACTTGAGTTTATTTTATTTTTTTTTTTGTTAGATAGTTTTATTGAGATACAGTTCACCTTCCATATAATTCACCAATTTAAATTGTGCAATTCAGGGGTTTTTAGTATATTAACAGAGTTGTGAGACCATCACCAGAGTCAATTTTTAGGACATTTTCTTCGCCCCAACAAGAAACTCCGTTGCCTTTAGCTGTCACCTCCGCAACACTCCCAGCCCACTGTCACTTCCCCGAGTCCTAAGCAATGAATATTCTACTTTCTGTCTCTATGGATTTGTCTATTCTCGACATTTCATGCAAATGGAATCATACAATGTGGTGTCTTTTATGACTGGCTACTTTCCCTTAGCCTGATGTTTTCAAGGTTTATTCACGTAGCAGCCGTTTTTCTTTTTCTTCGTGTTGATTTTATTTATTTATTTATTTTTTTTTTATTGAGGTAACATTGGTTTATAACGTTGTATAAATTTCAGGTGTACATCATTATACTTCTATTTCTGCATAGATTATATCAGTTCACCACCCAAATACTAATTATCATCCATCACCACACACATGTGATTCTTGTGGTAGACTATGTCTACACAGAGAAACCAATGTGCCCTGTTCTGTGCTGTTGCCCCACACTTTGCTCTAGTGCTTTTCACGTAAGTTAGAAGTGTTGACTTGCTTGTCTTTTAACATCAGCTCCTAAAATAGTAACTGTGGGCTCAACAGATGTACAATAAGTAATTTAATGCATATCTCTTTAGGTGTTTCTGGCTGTGCTAAATTTAGATGAATAAGACAGACTTACCCTCAGAAGCCTCACAACCAGTAGAAAGGACACAACAATGTGACCCTCCAAAAAAGATAACATAAGGAAAATGTTATAAATACCTTAATGTAGATGCAAAAAAATATTCCATGTATTCATAGTATTTTAACGAAATCAAGGAATACAGAGGGAAAAAGACGGAGGTTTGTTTTTGTCAAATATGTGAATGAATATAATTTTAAAATTCATATATATTACTATTCAGAAGACTGTTTTTATCTTTTAATGGGTGATGGACTACTTTGAGTATCCAACCCCTACCAATAAATACTCCTATATACATAGACAAAAATTTTGCACACAATTTCAGGAGATTCAAGGATTCCCTTGAACGTTGGCCATGAACACTTGGGTAAGGACCTTTGATCCAGATATTTATAGTTAAGCTTTTGTTAATATTTATGCAATAAGTAATCTAATTGTGTCCCCATATAGACTAGCAAACATCTTGAAGAAATATTTTTTTTTAATAGCACAGGAACAATGCTGCAGATCTACAATAAATGAATGTATGTTTTAAAATGCAAGTATAAACGTTACATTTCAATGTTTAGGTAGGCATTTTACTTGCAAAACAGGTTAATAGAGTATGATAATTTCAGAGTGATGAAACTATTTCTAAATGATTACTTTTCAGCACTGCTAATGAAAACGACAACTTGTCCAACAATTACGTCCTGAAAACTTAGCACAATTTAAATGTTACTTTTACAAGAGTTGATAGTTTCCAGGATATTGAGAGCATTTTGTCCATGCAATTCTGATTGAACATTAACTATATTTTAATTCAAAACTATAACTGTTCAATTGGATCATGTGGAAATGGACTTAACGAAACACTTCTATGGAAAGGGAGGTTGATGCATTGACATAATTTGTAATTTTTCATGATGACTATGTGGATGATTTGGGATGAGTGATAATCTGTTTTTGTTGGTGGTGTTATTGCTGTTGACAGGCACACATATCCAGGTGCAGAAAGAATAGAAAAGACATCTTTGAAATTCAGGACTCACTTGGTGAATGTCATTAAGGCACAAAAAATTCAGGAAATTTGGGTCCTTCTTCTGAAGGGTTCTTCTTCTCCCAATAGCTTTCATTTTTCTATATTCCCTAGCAGAAAAATACTAGTTCCAATTGTGGGGTTCTAAGAAAAGACTTGTTCCTCGTGATCTTCCACCCTTACCTTTGTAGAAACTCAAGGCAGAAGAAGCAGAGAAGGAGGTCTAAGGGCAGAACATATATGAGGAAGTTTGTCCTCAGGTATGTTCAGCTAAAAATAAGTGTGTCTCAGAAATTAGCATCTGCAGGTCTATAAATCATTTTGGTGGACACCTACTGGTTCTGAAAATGTTTTTTTAAATATATACCCAATATTAAACTCTAGACTATCATTGATTCCTTTACCCATGAAGGTGAAGGAAGGACAGGGTTGGCTTACAGAGGATTGAGGCAGAGTGAGAGAGAAGATAACCACAGACTCAATGACACTTATTCATGTTCAATAAACAATGTTCCTTTTTGCTTGAAATAACCAGGTGGGGATCAATACACCATAAATGAAAATTAGAAACTGTCTAACAATGCTTTAATCAACATGTGGAACTACGTGATTATAACATAGTTCTTAGATGCTTATTAGGAACTTTCTCTATTTGGAGTATCTGTGTCATACAATTCTTTTAAATAATCATCCCTTTATTTGTATGGTGCTTCACAATTTACAAAGCATTTTCACAAACATGGTTTTATTTAAACCTCTTAGCTTTTGAGTAGTTCACTCCATTTTATAAATGAGGACACCGAGGTTTTTCAACGACATATACCTAGTAAATGGCCAAGCAAGGACATCAATCAAGGTCGTTCAAATCTATCGCATGTTATTTCCATTTCAACATGGTTACTTGCATTTTATGATACATAAAAAGTACTAGTTTTTACATTTTTCATTATGAGATAACTTATCAAAATCCTCAGGTGCCATTCTTATTTGAAAATTCATTAAAAAGTATATCCAATATATGCATTTTTAAGTGAATGGAATATTTTGATTATCTTAAACATTTTATTTCTTGAGATGGAATTTAGTCAGTGTTCAATTCTCCTTAAGAGAGATATTTATAGATCACAACTACCTTTCCAGTCTGCTGGTTTCTTTCCAAACAAAATTTCTTTTTAGTTTTTTTTCCTCTGGCACAAGTTTCTTCATGTAACAGCAGGAATACAAATTATGTCCAAAGCACTTACGTAGTTGGCAGAAGTATTTTCTCTTCTGCTATAAATGTATCAAACATTTTTCAAAACAGTAAATCCCTGAAAACAAGGGCTGAATTCCAAATAGAATCATCATAGTTATGCCATTTACAATGTTTTAGTTAAAAGAATCTTCAATTATCTATTGTAAAGATCCTAAGTTTGAGACCAATAACAATTTGCTATGGGTCTGAACTGGCAGACTAATTTTCAGCGTCAGCAACTCTATTTTTTTTTCTTGAAATTTTAGGCCAATTTTTCACTACAGGAAATGCGTTGCTAATTAGTGATCAGTTCCTACATGGGTCTTTTCACTCAGCCTACGAATATGCATGCCATTGCAGACAGCAGCAACATCATCAAATCGGGAGCATAATGGGACAGATGGAGGAGAAAGGAAGAGCTTTCTGGAGTCAGAAGACAAAATTGAGTGCGTACGACATCATTTATAACGTCCTTATGTGTGCAAATTCAATTAGAGGTAAAATATTGATTAGGTAGTTGATGTCACAGATAATACATTATGGAAAAGTAATTAAACATTTTCAATTTTTCATTTTTTAAATATTCACAACACTAGAGCAGAATTAAAGATGAGTTAGCTAGGAAGTAAATGGTGCTGATGAAGCAGAGAAATGAGTCAAGTATGGATAAAGAACCAAATGAGTATTTTTTTAAATCACGGAGCATTCAGCAAGCATTTATTAAGTGCGTAATATCTGTTAAGCACTCTGTCAAGTAAAATAGATACAATGGTGGACACAGAGAGTAAGACAGTTCCTTCCCTCAAAGGGCTCTCACATCTTGCCAGCAATGAACAGACACTCATCCTTTGAAACACCTTGCACCATTGCTCAAATTCGCTCAGGTATTTATTTGGAATTATGGAGATATAACTGAGTATGTTGAAGTCACTCCAGCTGCCACATCTCTACTGACCAATCAACACAAAAAACTTATTAATATAGCAGTGCAAATGGCCGTCATCAAAGTATGGTTTTATTAAGACTTTTCCAGACTCTGAATATTTGACCTTTGTCCTCTATTTCTAAACTATGCTTGGAAATATTTACCAGATGGGACCTCAGAAAAGAGTTTCTGCGCTGTTGACTGTTTATCAAACAAAAAGACACCCTGAGAGCTCAAACACAAGTTTGAATAATCATTACTAAAAATACTGAAATACACAGGAGGCGGAGACGTTATGAAAAGCTCCAATTTATGAATATAGAGGTAGAAAAGAATAAAAGAAATGCACATAGGGAAGGTGGTGTTTATTTCTTGGGGTACAAAATAAAGAAGTCTAGCAGCTGGTGAAAGCTCAAGAAAAAAATCAAATCAGATATGGAACAAAAATCAGTACAGTTAGCAACCATAGATTGGAAAGTGTTTGGAGGATATAAAAGAAATAAAGGAATATAGATCTCCAAGGGTACGGAGAAAGAACAGTATAGAAAAAATGTACACAAATACAGGGCTTTTCCTAGCAGATTTTTATGGAAAAAGATGAATTAACCAGTTAACAGTGTCTTTCTGCAGAAAAAGCAGAGAAATATATTTAACAGAGAGATACAGACATCAATCTGTATTTTATGTAGAAGAATAATTTTAATAATCTAGCAAATTGAAATTTTTGCCAAAGTTTCCCATTATGAAGACGCAATAATTCAGGAAATGTGTAAATGCAATCCATCTCGAGACAGAAAATTATATTTTGGAATAAAATGACACGTTGTCCATTTAGGGGTCTTTGTCTGGCAAATCTGCATGTTCAGAAGAGAAAGAACATTAGGTCATAAAAGAAAAGAAGAATGAGGAGAAGGAGGAGGAAAAGGAGAAGAAGAAGAAGGCAGCTTCTAAACAGCCAAAAAAGATCACAAGATTACATAAAGTCATCAAAGACTCAACAAGCAGTTCCTACTACACATTTGTCAATCAATGAATTGGTCAAAAAGGAATCTCCTGGGCCCTCATTCTACAGCCACTGAGCCTTTATTTTAAACACTTTTCTAGTCTTGTCCTCTGTTTTCTTAGCCCACAAGAGTTTAGAGATGGAGATAAGTAACCTGATAAGAATAAGTAAGAGCTGACCTTCAGACACTGAAGAAGGGGACAGGAAATAAAATTTGAAAAAGCCTCAAGAAAACTCAAAATCAGTCACTTAATGCTGGAACATACCCCTGAAGCAACTCTGGAGAAAATGGTGTGCAGGACAGAAATTATTCCTTACAATCTAATGAACTTGTTTTAGTCATCCATTCTTTCCATAAATATTTATAGATCACCTATATTCAGTGTTTCTCAACCTTTTTTTCATTTTCAGCCCTTAAGGGGCCTTTTTAGACGTTTATTTTTTTCTAAACTGTCACCCCCACCTCTGCCGTGAAAATGTAACATCGCGGATATACTATTTATCTTTTTATGTACGGTGGCCCTTTGGAGGGTCTCAAATCACTGTAATCTAAAATTTGTTCACCCTTGAGAACCAAGCTTTGCCCCCTTAAAGGCAATATTGTCCCCATTGAAAATGTGCCAGGCTCTGTACCAAGCACTGAGGTACTTAATGGTGAGCAAAATAAACAAAATCTCTGCCCCTATGGAACTCAATGCCTAGAGAGAGAGATAATTAATATAGACTTGGTATACTGACAAATGCCAGGGTCTAGTTGTGAGCCCATATTACCAGTCAGGGAGGTAAGAAAAGGCTTCCTTGAGAAAGTGACACTTGAATTGAGATCTGAAGGATGGGTAGGATTATCTAGTAAAGAAGGGAAAGAAAAGCATTCAAGGTAGAAAGAACAGTATGTACAAAGGTCCTGTGGCAGAAGGGAGTATGGTAAGATCAAGAGTGTTAAGGAGACCAATACGGATAGAGCAATGAAAACATCAGAGAGCACAATGTACAATGAGGCTGCAGAAGGAGACAAGAGATTTACAGGTCATATTGAGGATTCTAGTCTCTATTCTAAGAGCAAGGTGAAAAAAAATGAATGGCTTTAAGCAGAAGCAGAGTCTGTGACATGATCAGATTTACAATAATCACACACACAAAAACTGAATTATGTTCAAAGTATTCTGTTTACGAATGCTTGGAATTATGGAAGTTGTAAAATTTTCAATGCTTTGCATTAAAATGACTATGTTTTAAAAATTGATGCTTCTGTGGTAGATTTCAGTTCTATAGAAAATTAGATTGCATGAAACAGTTAATTCTCAACAATGCCAGGAAAGCAACTATTTTTCTATTTCAAATTGGACCAACTCATTGTGACATATGGAGTAATAAAGAAAATGAGTAATTAATGTATGCAACAGATGATTATTATGTTTAAAGTATGACAAGTAGACTGGTTACAAAATAATTGATGAGGAATAAACGCTGATAAGAGGCAAAGATATGCCATCCTAAAAGCTGTAAGAGCCTCTCCTGAACTGACATACTAGGCCATCCGTATTCAACAAAAAACAGAAAGGCTTCTTTTACCTGTGAATGCATTTGTTTCCTATCATATAAAAAATTCCCATTAGAAACCAGGCAATTTTAAGAAATGACTTTAGGGGCCGGCCCTGTGGCTTAGCGGTTGAGTGCGAGCCCTCCGCTACTGGCAGCCCGGGTTCGGATCCCCGGGGCGCACCACTTGTCCGGCCACGCTGAGGCGGCGTCCCACATACAGCAGCTAGAAGGATGTGCAACTGTGACATACAACTATCTACTGGGGCTTTGGGGAAAAAAAGGAGGAGGACTGGCAATAGATGTTAGCTCAGGGCTGGTCTTCCTCAGCAAAAACGGGAGGATTGGCATGGATGTTAGCTCAGGGCTGATCTCCGTCACAAAAAAAAAAAAAAGAAATGACTTTAGCAGTCACTCAGTTCCTATTCTTCGGTACTATAACAACAGGAGGTAAGTCTTAAAGAACTCAGAAATTTGTTTAAATTTAAGGTTCCATTAAGTTCCAAATATATCTTTGATGACTACCCTTAGTACGGTTGCGTTTGTGCATGTCTGTGTGCATATAACATTGAATGTTAGGTTATGAAAAAATCAAAAAATACACTTTGAGGCTTTTCTACATTTTAATTTTATTTTTCCAGATGCTACCATAGTAGAGAAACACAATTGTTGTTCTTTAAGAGCAGACTATGCTCCCCAGTTGAAGCTCTCAGGCTAACTAGGAAGTACGTAATATGACAGAAAGGCAGAGAGGTCTAGAAGTTTGTTTTTTATGCCATTCCGGAAAAACCTCACCTTGCTCCAACCTAGTTATTCAATACTTTGGTCAGATATGTGCATACAACACAATCTTTGACAAAATTACTTCCTGCAGTTACTTTCATTTTCCAAATGAGGTAAAGTTATATAAAGTGATCAACAACCTTCTACGGACCTCCTGACGATGGCAGAAATACTGCTCTATGCCATTCTGAAATTCAAGGATGGGCTCCCATACCAAGAGAGGCCCGGAGCCAATTCCAGGGCCCTTGAAAACTATCCAGCTGGTGAGATGCCAGATCAGAAAATATTTACCGAGAGGATTCACAGAAGGTCAGTCAAGATGGGGCCTCTGAGGACATTACGCATGACTCTAGGATGGGTCCAAGGGGTTGTGTGTGAATTGAAGTATTGAAAAGCCTGGCAGGGGTCAGACTGTCGTCCATGCCAGTCATCCCAAAGCCCAGAAATTCACGGCCTGCACCAGAATGGTCTCCTCTCAGACATTCTGGCACTCCCTACGGCTGCACACTGAGTCACAGGAAGTGGCAAACAGTCCAGCAATTATCACTCTGGCACTTCACAAAGTGAAAATCATGGCGTTCCTTTTGTTCTATTCTGTGAGGACAAAACTGACAAACAACAGAACACAAGCTGGCAGGAAACTTTTTTTAAGTTTCTTCACCAAATCCCTTTTTGAAGTCCATTAGAAATTTGTGTGGTGGCATAGAGTGTCGCTGTTTTTTATAAATAAAAGAAAAAGAGTAGCGTGTTAAAGGGCTTGTGAACAGCTCTGAGTGTTGCTTAATGATCTGGGAGCCTGAAAATGTTCCTGTTCTTCCTTGGGGAGCTTCCTCCCCGTTCATGAAGACCCTCCACCCTTTTTCTAGAAGAAGTACGCATCTCTGTAGTGGAGGAGTAACACACAGAGGGTGAGTGGGCAGTAGCAATAGCCTTTCATTGGGCTCTACCTCCCCTGCTGGCTGGCCCTACACACACTGCATCCTGCAGCACACCCAGGTACCCCAAAAGATACCCTTTTAGTTCTACAGAGCTAAAAGGCACCAAAGTGCTCACATTTGCACCCTAGCACTTCTTGAAATCACAATTTTAACTATTACAGTTTATAGTGTCATATTTATACAGCATATTTATATAGCATAAAATGTGGCCTTAAATTATTAAAATAAGCTTTCCTTCCTATGGGGAAGTTGTTCTACAAATACATAGCTAGCCAGATAGCTAGAGACAGTATTTTCAGATACAATATTTGCATATTATATATTATAGTACATGATATATATCATAATATATAAAAATAAAATTTACATGTGGAATATTTTCATCTTGTAATTTATAAACAACTGATTGGTCATGGAAAATTTGCATTTTTATAAAATATAATTCAAGACCAAGAATATTAACAGTAGCATTCACATTGTCATACGTTATTTTTAAGCAGGCAAATTGCTCACGTACTATCTTTGCCTTAAGAAGAGCTTTTTTCAATGACATTTAGACTAAAATTAGCAAAAGTCAGACTTCTATCTTTATCTAGTGATATCTGATGAAGAGGAAATTTTGTGGCATTAACTGACTGTCTTAAGGAAGCTATCTTACAGCTGGCCAATTGTTTCTGTAGAACATGGACCTATTCGCAATCCCTCAACAGAGTGGACTTTATTGATTTATTTCACCTCACTAGATTTTAATGTTTATATTGGAACTGTGTATAACATCCCAGCACACAAGTGAGCAAAACTCTCCTTTATTGTTGTCTTAAATTATGGGGAAAAAAAAGAAATAAAGAAAACTGAATTAATTATCTAAGTATGTTTTGAAATGCTGAGAGGTGTCCTCCCTGTTACCATGGATATGGGCATCCTGTTTATAACAATGGTCATTTCAAAGAAGTTGAAGCTCATTAAAATCACCAATTAGAAAGTAGCACTTCTATTGCAATGTCCCATTAAATTTATAAAATTTATATATCCTCAATATTTCACTTTTCAATAAAGTCTTTAGTCGCAGTTTTTCCTACAGTATGTTTTTCAAATGTCATTTTTAAATGATTAATATTTTAGTGTATTTTTAAACAAAATACAGATTCTGTTCATTACGGTTCTATTGGAGAAAACATAATTATTTAACAGTTCAAAACATGTTTGTATTTTTACACATATTGTGGTCATGGAAAATAGGTTAAAAATCTGTCAGTAAAAAAGTCAATTGTAGCTAACATTTTGTGAGTGCTCATTATGTGTTAAGCCTTCTTTTAGGTGATTTGTACGTATTAACTAGTTTGTATTTTAGGAGAGAAATTTATTTGGCAGCTTTAACAGGGGCTGAAATAAGTAAATCACATTTTAACTATATAGAAAAATAAAATTTATTGATTAAATGTTCGACCCAGAGAAAGAGACGAAAAAAGAAAGGAAAGGAATCCCTGAGATATTTTTTACTAGGTTAGTAGTTTCCAGTTCACCTTAAGATTCATTTTATTAGGTTATAAAAAATAGTTATATCTACTAGGAAGTAGTAGTGACAGTGGCTGGCAATCACCAGGTATTTTTTAATCAGGCACTATGCTATGTTACTTAAATATCTTACATTACTTAATCCACACAATACCATTGTCAAAGTTTTTATTTTACAGATAAGAAAACTGGTGCTAAGGAAAGTAAATAATTTGTCCCAAGACACACAACTAATAGTGATGGAGATGAAATTGAGCCCATATTGTTCTACTGTTTTACTCTAGACTCCAAGGTCCCAAATAATTAAATTATATGTTTATACTATTGTTATAGATAATCAAACTGTATAGTCCTCCTTTATAGATAACTTCATATGTATTTTATATATCTTCATATAAATCATCATATATATATATTCATGCAAATATAATTTAGTTAGTTCATATAAATATATATATATATTTTTTTCAGCCTCTCACTCTGCAACCAGTCTTGGAGAATAGAAAAGGAATGTGATGAAGGTGGCCAAGAGGATATGACAGTCTAAAAGTTATGTCGTTGGGCTCTCTGGCAACAAAGAAAATGTAAGCCCAGGTCACCCTAAGCCTAAGAAATTCTTCAAGACTTAAAAAGGCCAGTGAAGTTTTCTCCTCTAGAGTATTTAAATTATAATGTTTTTATTTTTTCACCATTGAAAATCCAACTGTGGATACCTAGAGCCCTCCCAAAGGAACCTAACTCTTACATTTGCGTTGAACATCTTCTTTGAGTCAATGTACACTGACAAAACTTACAGTCATATATTGATTTGCCTTAGTGTTGGTTGTAAGCAGTAATATCTCTGTAATACAGGCCCACATTTCTATTCACTTATTCAAAAGTATTTATGGAGCACCTGTGATGTACAGACAGTATGCAAGTTACCGTAGATACAAAGGTTAATAAGAAATGGCTCCCACCTTATGTAGCTCAAAGTAGAATTCGGGAGACAGATATGTATAGATCTAAATTTTAAAGTATTGTGCTAGGCGTTTTCAAATGTCTGAACAAAGGACTATGGGAACTCAGGGGATGGAGTGACTGCAGAAATCTTAACGTTTCATACTATGGTGCCATTGGATTCAGCTAATGTCTGTGAAGGGGATTTCCAGTCAAGAGAGCAGTGCTTTTCTGTACGAGGGAACCTGTGCAAAGGCAGGTCCACAGAAAGTTACAAACTGCAGAGTGCCAAGGAGGAAGGAGAGCAGCAGGTGATGGGGTGGAGAGAAAAGTGGCAAGGCCAGGCTAGGAAGGAGCTTACATTTTGTTCTCAAAGCCAGTGGTCTCTAAAATCTTTTACTGTGCACCTCTATTAGCGTTAATCCCCCAATATATGCATATTTGTCTATATATAAGTGAACTTTTGAACGTTATAAGACACATTAAAAGTACAAATTTCAAAAGTATGATCTAAAACAATGAAACCAAATAGAGGGCCTGAGATTTTTTTCTCCCACCCCAATGGATACTTCTTTGTCTGTGCACCTCACTTTAGAAATGACTCTTTTAGGCAAAGAAAATTCAAGATATTTGGAAACAAGGCAATAGTGCCATCAGCTTTGCTTTTTTTATTCTTTTTTTGTGTGTGTGAGGAAGATCAGCCCTGAGCTAACATCCATGCTAATCCTCCTCTTTTTGCTGAGGAAGACTGGCTCTGAGCTAACATCTATTGCCAATCCTCCTCCTTTTTTTCCCCAAAGCCCCAGTAGATAGTTGTATGTCATAGTTGCACATCCTTCTAGTTGCTGTATGTGGGACGCCGCCTCAGCATGGCCGGAGAAGCGGTGCGTCGTGCGCGCCTGGGATCCAAACCCCGGCGGCCAGTAGCGGAGCGCGTGCACTTAACTGCTAAGCCACGGGGCCGGCCCAGCTTTGCTTTTTAAAGATTCTAACTCAGGGAGCAGTGTGGAGAACGGACTGAAAGAGATTAGGTGGAGCCTAGAGCAATGGTGCAGGAGAGCTGGTGGGAAGCTGGGGTGAAACTGTAGCAGACAGCAAAGGCTGTGACTGATTAGATGCCCTGCAGGGGAGTGGGAGTGCCAGGACCACGCTGAGGTTCTAACCATCCATCTGCCAGGGCTACTCAGAACTATGTATACACAGGTCCTCAGGGAACTCTTCTTCTGCCTGCTTTATATCAAGCCCTTGTTAAGGAAAGATAAAGAAATGAAATAGAGAGAAATAAAAAATAAAGTATATAAACAAAAGTTTAAGAGTTCTATCTGGGTAGTGAAGAGGTGAGTGCTCATTATATTAGTCTCTGTATTGCTCTATGTTTTTGAAATATTTTTAAATAAAAATATAGCTTATTTATATGCTTACATTTTTAAATCAACCTCATTATCTAACAGAGAATTTTGATATCTATGATTATTAAACATTAAATTCTCCTTAAAGAAATGAAGCAGTTTTGTTAAATTCAGTGAAATGTTGACATGTGAGAATTTCTTACCTTAAAATGAATAAACATTTCATATATCTGCAGATAGGTGCAAAATTGCTATCAACTCCCCTCTTCTGTTACAAACTTAATGAGTGTTCAGTGAAGCCATAACAAGGAATTTTCCTCTAGGCATGTTATAAAAACATTTCTAGTTCTGGTATGAATGCAAAGTCTTGCCTGAGATCCAATGATTTAAAATATGCACATTTTTGAAGATGATGAATGCCACACACAAGTAATTCTTTTGATTTTTCTCATATTTAAAACTCCTGTCCTACCTTATCAAGCGCTATATTATAACCAATGTTTTCCCAAGGCAGGATTGAGGACCAATTAATAATTAAACTCAGAGCATTCTCATTTCATCCAACTACTCAAGGATATGGAGCTCCAATAAATTCTGAATATCACTAAAGTACTCAATCGATACTATTGTATGTTCTCCAGAAAGGATGATTTTGTCCAAAACTGATACCTCAAATTATCTCAGGAATAAGGAATTTACTTTCACTATGACAGTTTTTCTATGTTATACAGTAAGAGTGGGTCTAAATTTCAGTCTCTGATTCATGGTACATTCATTTTAGTCTCAACTAAAGGAAAAGTAGTGTTGGAAAATGAGATATGAGTCTGCGAAAGTGCATAGATCGAGTCATAGATTCACAAAATACATAATCATTGATGCACTTGAAGTGTGTCCATTATGCTCCTTATGATCAAAATTTAAAACTTTCATTTTATCTTTTCCTCTCTCCCTTTCCTAAGAGTCCCCATGAGAATTTTCTACATTTTATAGATACTTTTCAGTTATATAATTAACATTTGTCATTAATCTTTATAAATGAAAAAATAACAATCCAAAAATATTAACAAACTGAGGCCTTCTCCTTCTAACATCAATAGCCCCATCTAAGAATTTTACTCTCACATTTATAGGACAACAATCAGAGGTTTCAAATGTAAAATTTAATAAAATAGATAAAAAATGTTAATGGACTCATAGGACAATAAGTCACATAGGGAAAAAACTGCAAATATCAGAATTATTGAAGCAAGAAAAAACCCTCTGTTTTGTAGATTTGTGGAGAAAATGATTTGCATCAAATCTCATAAAAATGTATTTTATAATATAGACTCACCTATCTATAAGTTTTCTTTTATAATTCTTATTTCTCCACTTATATGCCAAAGTATTTGTATCTGACTGAAACGAAATCCATTTTAACATGGCTTCTAAAAATGTCAGTTATGTTGGAAAAAGAAATGGATACTTCAATTAAAATGCCATCATGTCACATTTTCATCATATTTAAAAATGCATACAGAGAAGGACAGCCTTGAACAGTTGAAGTTTTGAGGTTACCTAGAAAAATTATATCGCAGTCATTGGTTTGTGAAGCTCGATCACCATGTCTTGCTCATCATTCTTTGTAATTGATGATACCCCTACATGAAAGGGACTCTACCATAAAGTGGAATCTTATGCAAGACATAATTCCTTAAATCTCAGTTTTCTACTCTGCAAAATAAAAAAAAGTCTATCTCTATCTATCTATCTATCTATCTATCTATCTATCTATCTATCTACCTACCTGTCTGTCTGTCTTTCTATTACTTGCCTCAGTATTATTGAAATGGTCACACTGGTCAGCGTGCTTTCTAATGCTTCGTGTAAATCACAAAATAAATGCAAATATGCACAAGGAAGACAGCAGGAGCGCAAGGTCTGTCCTTACTAGAACACTGCATGCCTATTACTCTGCTTTGTAGATCTTGATTTTTTGGAACAGCGAGTGTTTTTCTAAATTTTCCTATTTAACAGCAATGTTCATCCTACATCTATTCATATATTTCAATCAAGCCAGGAAAAAAAAAAGGCTCAGGAAAGGGACTAATGGCAGCATATCCTATTCTGGGATGTGAAAGATTATAGGTAATACAGTAGTAAACTCTGCAAGGATACCTTTTCATAAACTCATCTATTCCGAGTTAGAGAGCTGGACAGTAAGATTGCTAGACTGGGTAAGAGCCTGCTAGAAGGGTTAGTTTAGAAGCCTTCTAATCAGATGATTGAGTGGGTATGACCCATAACCAAGTGGTTAACGCTCTCATCGGACAGACTTTTCTTCACTCAGGGATGCAAAAATAGGAAGTACAATCAATCAGTCTCTCTCTCTACCTCTGTCTCCCCCATCCCAATAATGACTTAAAAATAAATACTATAGAACCAAAGTGATCATAAAGAGTTAGAGGGATAACATATTCCTGACAAATTATTTATTGCTATATTCAAAATAAAATTTTTGGAAATTTTAGTACTTAGTGTCTATGGAGTAAGAGCAGAAACCTCATTTGTTTGTTTAAATAAAAGGTTACTGAGTACCTTATATGTGCCAGACATTTCCATAAGGCAGTATTTCTCAATCTCTGGTACACATTAGAATCACCTGAGAGGTCTGAAAAAAATAAGTGATGCCTGGGCCCTACCCCAGACCATATCATTTAGTGTTGCCGAGGCGATTCTAGCGCGCAGCCTGGGCTGAGAACCAGTCAGCTAGAGGTGAAGGATATAACTGTGAACATATGGACAAGATTCCAGCTGTCGTGGAGCCATAGTTCTTGAGGCTCAAGTTGAGTCATAAACATAGAAATACATAATTTTAGATAGTTATAAGAGCTATGTTGAAAACAAAACAGCTTTTTGTGCTTGAGAGAGGGACTGGAGAACATGGGACATTTTTGATTGGGTGGTTAGGAAGACTTCCTAAAAAAGGTGACATCTGAACTGAGATCTAAATATCAAAACAAACAAACAAACAAAGGCTTGCAACGATCTGAGAGCAGAGTTTCATAAAAGAAGGAAACAGTAGTGTAAAGGCCTTCAGGTGGTATGATTTTGATGGAGTTGAACACAAGACAGGAGGCCAACGAGCATGGGGTGAATGGTGCCATCAAGATAAGATAGCCAAGCCAGGGACAGATCAGAAATGTCTCTTAGGCCGTGGAAACTGTCCTGGATTTTTAAATTTAATGAGAAAGCAAAGGATATTTTATCAGGAGAATGGCATGATCTGATTTACATAGTTATAGGACATTTTGACTTTGTGTGGAAAATAGACTGTTAGGTGGGCAATAGGAAGATTTTATTAAGAGACTTTAAGTGGTCCAAACTAGAGATAATGTGACTTGAACAGGAATGAAGGAAGTGGAGAGAGAGCAAGGAATATTCTGAACACTGGGAAAATGCTGATAACTGATGAAGCTGGATAATGAGGATCATGAGGCTATTTTCTCTATTTTTGTGTATGTCGAAAATTTATGGAGGGGCTGGCCTGGAGGCGTAGCCGTTGATTCTGCGCGTCTGCTTCAGCAGCCTGGGATTTGCCTGTTCGGATCCTGGGCGCGGACTTACGGACCGCTCATCAAGCCATGCTGAGGCGGCGTCCCACATAGAGCAACTAGAAGGATGTACAACTATGACGTACAACTATCTACTGGGTCTTTGGGGAGAAAAAAGGAGGAAGATGGGCAACAGATGTTAGCTCAGGGCCAATCTTCCTCAAAGAAAAAAAAGAAATAAAATTTATGGAATAAAGTGTTGTCTACACATATAAGATAACTGAGGAATCGCTATAGGCTCTTGAGGGAAAAGATTTCGACATAAGAATTTCATTTACTTTCTAGTTTTATGAAGGGAACAGAAAGACTTTCACAGGTATGTGAGGACTTAAATAATTTTCAAATTATTTTAGACAGACTTTAGCAGATGGAGAGCGTAATCAAAACTAAACTCAAGAATGGAAAATTGTGTATAATAGGTTTTTCCTTATTCAGTTTGGAGCTCAGATTCAAGGGTCTTGTTGGATTATGTATCATCAGAACATATCTGCAGCCTGATCTGACTTTGTCCATAGCAATGTTCCTGCTTTTGTTGTTTTCCCTGTTTCAGGAAACGTGTTTCTTGTGCCACATCCTATAACCCATGATTTAGATGGAATTCCTTACCAGGCTGATGACTGCTAAGATCTTCCAGGACTTTCCCTAAAACTTGGAGGATAAATTCCCTGGAAATCCGTATATCTCAGTGCTCCTCTCCTTACACCTGGGTCTGTATCTTCTCATGTCAGATCAGAAGTGCGGCGCCGCTTACATTCCGGCGAGACCCGGCACTCTGCAGCCTAGCTGTTTTGGGGCTCTTTGGTTCCACTGGAACTGGTCCTACCTGAAGACATTCCTGGGTGTTGCATCATTCTGTTAGCTTAAGCCCACTGGAATTTAATTTAGCAGCCTTCTCATGTAACTAAATTAGAAACACAATTCATTATACATCACAGTGGACACTCTTGATGGATGTGTCACAGATTGGTATGTAAAACCTGCTAGACTCGAAGTCCACAATCTAATATTTCAAGTTGTATGATTGAGTCATCCCCTCTCTGCTCTACGGGCGAGAGACACCCTTTACTGTCTCCTCTCCGGTGATTCACCCTTTAGGCTAGACTGTTCCAAGCTACTGGGTATATGTTCAGATGACAAATGCTAAGGAAGCATTTCCTATTTCCTTTTTCACTTCGTTTTCTATTGAAGGCATTTTGAAGTTTGCAGAAATAGAAACTTGAAGGTTGTGGGAGTATATCAATAGTAATTTGGGTTTGTGGGATCAGTGAGATTCATTACCTGTATACACTCAAGCCTAGCAAAAGCAGTGATGAGTTCTGTTATCTTCTAGAACTTCTTTAAACGGCTAAACTATTTACACAGTTGGATACTCTGCTGGGAGTATTACTAATTTTTTTTCCTTGAACATAAGCAGAAGAGCATAGAGAAACAGATTGGCCATTTTCTTTACAGAGAATTATGATTGATGTTCTTCTGCATCTGTTAGACTCATGTTAAATGACCCAAATCACTCAATTATTCAATCAAGAAGGATTACTACACTGTCCCATAGCTAACTATCTTTTCATCATTTTCTTCATTATTATCTGCCATTCAGACATGTGAATCTTCCCGGGTTAACTACGATAAAAATCAATATATACAGATGTGTTTAACTTTATTATCATGTACAGTTAGTGACATGTCTTATAACTTATTATACATTAATGGAATATACACAAAAATTAACAGAGATTGTTTCCAGGTGTGAATATTCCAAGTATTTTTTAAAAATTTACTTTTTATTTGCATTTTCTAAATTTTCCATAATGAGCATGCATTACTTTTACAGTCAGAAAAACTGATGTTAAAATTCATGTGTGTATGTATAATTTTTATATACCCTATCATTGTAATTATGTTTTTTAAAAAAGGCAAAACATAAGAAACTACAGCAAAAAGTTAATGGTAGTTATCTCTTGGTGGCATATTTTATATGTGATTTTAAGCACTCAATAAATATTTGTTGACTAAATGAACACATTTACTTCTTTATCCTTGCTAACTTTAAACAGTTTTTGGTAATGAGCAAATGTTGCAGTCTTCTTAAGAAAAAAAATCAATAAAATGTAACATTGATCATTGGTGTTGGCCCATAAGAACTAATTTTGCCCCCTCAGAAAAAGATATTATTGATTACCACCTCCTAAAATTGCCAATAAAAATATCATATCTCTTTACACTATACAAGGATTACCATCCAAATAATTGTGTATAAGTGTTGGCCTTGCTTTTGAACTGTTGTTTGAAATCTTTTATTCTGACCTACTTTTTTTACAGGTTACATGTTTAATATCCTACATTACTTTAAATATTTTGAAACCATGGGCTGAAAAGTCAGAATGTCCTGGTTTCATGTCACAACACTACCACTTTTCTAGCTATGTGTTTTCGGTACATTGCCTCTCTACGATTCAGTGTTCTTATGTACATAGCCCATTGGTTTTCTGTGACGATTAAATAAGATTACTGAAGTAAGATTAGGTAAATTATTTGCACAAGGCTTTGCATATAGGAAGCATTCAATATATGCGAAGTATAATTATTTTTCTTTTTGTTTCCTAATAATATAGTAACTGGAGCACAGTTCTAGTTCACTAAACAGATGTTGATTTGCTTTGGCTTTAAAGAATTCCTATTAACCTCAAACTTAAAGCCAGAAACCAAAATCACAAATACCAGGTTATTCTTAAACAGTATATATTGCAGAACACACTTGGGTATGTTCTACAGTATGGAGGAACTGTTTTACTACTAACATATATGGGTTGTACATCATATAAGCAAATTTTTTACAAGATAGAAATAGATCTCTTCACTTCTGCCTTTACCTATGTCAATGCGTAGTAGTGTTTTTGCAAATAATTAGGCACCAGCATCTACTATAAAATTCCTCTCCCACCCATCTCTTGCATATTTTTCCCTCTTCTGGTTTTAAATTGTACTCTTAAAATCTCTAGAAGGTGCCCATGAGACACATTGTCAGAATGAAGTTAATATGTATAATCATGAAAAGCACGGTGCTTGTTAGTGTCAAAACATTGTATGCTTTGCATATTTTTTAGTTCAGAAGTCCTGAGAGTCCCCCTGTATATTGGCTACAGAGAAATCTACTCAATGTTCAGCCTGCTCTCTGATTCTTTTATGCCTCTACCTGGCTACAGGTTCCTGGTACATAGTGCCATAGTATGCATTTCAGATTTTTCATTGAGTGAATGAATATATAAATAAATGAAGTTTTGAACCTTTCCTTTAAATAAGGTGAGATAGAATAATTCATTTTTTTTTGTATAGACATCTGTCAAACTGCCTCTGAAAAAAGAAAGCAAGCCCTACCACCAAAAAATGGACAGTATATAATTGTGATGTGAACGTTTAAAAACATACATGTGTAATCATGGTCACTGAGCCCTTCTCATGCATGAATAAAAGAAGTATAGTCAAGGGGCCGGCCCGGTGGCGCAAGCGGTTAAGTGCGCGCGCTCCGCTGCGGCGGCCCAGGGTTCGCTGGTTCGGATCCCGGGCGCGCACCGACGCACTGCTTGGCAAGCCATGCTGTGGCGGCATCCCATATAAAGTGGAGGAAGATGGGCACGGATGTTAGCCCAGGGCCGTCTTCCTCAGCAAAAAAAGAGGAGGATTGGCGGATGTTAGCACAGGGCTGATCTCCTCACAAAAAAAAAAAAAAAAAAAAAGAAGTATAGTCAAAATTGTGGGAAGACCTCTATTATTTGCAACATATCACAAAGATCAATTTTTTTTAATAAAATTATAAGTGTTTTGTAAAAGCAGCTGTCTGTATATTTATTAAATAACTCCTGTATCCAGGTGTTTGCATATCAAATGAAACCTGGGAGCCTCTACATATTTTTAAAATTCATCACTCACTATTTTCCCACAATATACAAATAATTAAAAGCTAACTAATCATATTCAATGATTGATTTGAAGTCTAAAATATCTATATTTATATAGAAATATCTATGCTCCAAATTTTAAAGACTTTAAAGAGAAAAGACAACTATAATTTTAGTAGTAATGATTTACGTACTCGTTTAAACTAATGTTAACTTTAAAGGCATTTAAAATGTTCTATGCCCTCCAGGGTAAGCTTATTTAACAGGTTAATTTATTCTAATATTACATAATCCAAACAGAATTCGGGCAAACTGTATTTGAACTGAGATTAACATAATGACATACCTTTAATAGAAAGTCTTATCAACTCCCTACAATTATCAAATGTTCTAATTTAACTGACAGTCAAACAATAGAGAGGACAATTATAAAAATTCCAAAGTATTGTGAAAACATTTTTACCTCATTATACTACAGTCTTGGGGGGTTAGTCATCATTCTCCCCTAGATATATTAAATGATTTCCAGCTTAAACAAAGTTTACATTTAATAAATATCAGTTTTTGTTTTATGTGAGGTTTCATGATGAAGTACTATTTCCTACTATTTAATTTGTGTAGTTGGAAAAGGAAAGGAATTGAGCTTAAAACAGTCACGCAAAGCAAGATTTGAGGTGCCAAAATTGCATGGTCAGAGCTTTCCAAAGAGGTTAGAATCCAAAGTGTCCATCAGGCAATAAGAGATTTGCAGGGCAAGGCTGCTCCAGCCCCAGGCCTTTGCCTCACCTCCACCCCCAAGGCAGCAAAAGGGAGAATGAAGAGTATTTCTTTTAGTTTTTGCTTCAGAAAATATTCAAAGGACAAAACTAGCAGCCAATTTTTAAGCTTGAGGAAAACAGAGAGAAAAACAGAGACTAGTACAAAGACAGATGTGGTGGTGCTTGCTTTGCCCCCCACAATTACTTTTCATAAAAAGCCAGGATGGTTTGGGGAGTGTGTGGGGGTGGAGGAGGGGGGGATGTATGGGCCTGATGAGACTCTGAACTTGAATCATCGTCACAGTTATAATTAAGGTCGTGACCTTGAGCAAGCCACTTAGCCTCTCCTCTGTGCCCTCAGATCCTCAACTCAAATGATCATTTTCTAATACATCCTCACTGGCTCCCTGCAAAAACAAAAAGGGAACTAGGCAAAATGATATGTAACGTCCTTTCTAGGGCTTAAATGTTCTACTTACAACTAGTTTTATAAAATACTGGAAGAAAATACACCAAAATAATAAAAAGTGGTTATATTAAAGAAAGTAAACTCTCAGGAATGTTTCCCTTTTTACAATTTTACAAATTTTCTATAATTCACCTTTATATTAAGTTTTATACATAAAAATATCAATGTATAGGACACTATAGTTGATCAATATATAATGAAGTAGTGCTCACTTCTTAGAAAACAAGTGTACTATTTTTAATTATTATTTTAGGGCTAGTTAGGTACACTGTGACTGTTTTAGTTGAGGATACTCTTCTTGAGAGCCTGAAATAGCTTTAGAGGCGTCCTCACTGTTGTCCAAAGACGTCTGGAGTCTGCACTATGGCTCACACTCTCCTCTCTTGCAAAGCCCTTCGCATGCCCTCCTTCTCAAGACTGCTTAGCAGAGCAACTCAGAACTCAGCATGCACTTGTTCTACATCACTCATCATTTTATATCTTCTATCATAGTTAATTATGTATATGTATCATTTCCCCAGCCTAAATCATAAACACACTAGAGGAAAGTTGTTTTATTTATTTTTGAATCCTTCTCATGTCCATGATAGAGTGTTGAACACAGGCACTCAGTAAAGATCAATAGAGACTGAATAATGCTCTTATCGGCACTCAGTAAAGATCTATAGAGACTGAATAATGCTCTTATCTCACCTTTTTGTCTTCACTATGGTTAAATTATATTTTATATATGAAATTTATTAAATTAAAAATTTTAAATATTAAAGAATTGTGCCATACTATATTATAGCCATATCATATCACAGTAATCTTTGAAGGAATCCAGAGAAAGTAAACAAAAGTAATTTTAACATATTAATGATGAAAAAAGTATTTATCTTTAATATGAAAAAATAGCTTAAATGCTGTAGCAATATTTCATGTACACATTCATATAACAAATAGTTAATGCATACATTCCTACTATATGCTAAGAATTTTTATGTGGGAATAAAAATAATTAAATACAATGTGTTCTCAAAAGCTTACAGAACTATCAGAGAAAGAGATATTCTAAATAAATATTATATAATCACACGTCTAAAATTTAGTTTTAAATGCCAAACCATTTTTAAATGGTTTTGAAAAATAAAATTATAAAATGGCTTCATTCATGTCTTTTTTTGAAATGCTACATTTTATTTTGCTGTGATAAATATTCTTTTCACTATAGTTTAACACAGCACAATCAAAATAAATAATATAAAGGTAAACATTAATGAAGAATAATGTAAAAATAGATAAAATTTTTTGCTTTTTAAATTAAAGAATATGGCATACAGGAGCCAGCCCCATGGCATAGTGGTTGGGTTTGGCGCACTCCGCTTCGGTGGCCTGAGTTCATGGGTTCGGGTCCTGGGTGTGGACCTACACCACTTGTCAGCCACATTGTGGCGGTGACCCACATACAACATAGAGGAAGACTGGCACAGATGTTAGCTCAGGGCCAATCTTCCTCAAGCAAAAATGAGGAAGATTGGCAACAGATTTTAGCTCGGAGAAACTTCCTCAGCAAAAAAAAAAAAAGAATATGGCATAGAAATGGAAGTTCAAAATGATATTTTCAAGTCTTTAATTTTTTTATCATTACACAAGAAATATATAGTAAAAAGTGTAGAAAAATTAGAAAATTCAGCCACACTAAAATAGTTCAATAAAGTCTATTGAGTTCACACAATACAGAGATTTAAAATCGTACATTCTTACATTTATTTTATGCAACTATGTGATTGTCGTGTCATGCTATTCTGTAATCTTTTTTTCATTAAAAATGTATTTTTCATATTTCCCCATAAGTATTCAGTAACATAATTTTAATGGTCATAGAGAATTCTATCTTATTCATGAATCATAATTTATTTAACCATTGCCCTATTGATGGGAATTTACATTGTTTCAACAAGAGCAGTAATTATAATGCTGCAGATACCATCATACATAAATCTATAAGTATTATTTCCTTAAGATAAATTATCATACACATTTCACTGAATTCTGAAAGAATAAACTAATCATAATTTTTTTTGATAATCCAAAGTAAATCACCACATTTAGTGCAGTGTAGAGTAAGGTGGTAAGTACTTGCTCTCAGTTCAGAATGTCTGAGCTGAAGTCTAGTGGCACCACTCAACAGCTGCATGACCTCAGGCAAGTTATTTAGCCTTTCTAGGAGATGATATTTCCTCTGCAAAATGATTTCACTAATAGCATCTGTCAAATAAATTGTGAAGATGAAATGAGAAAATCACATAAAATGTATAATAAAGTACAAAATGAGTATTAATTTTACCTTTATTATGCCATTTTACCATTATAACAATCTTAGTAGATTCCAGGAATTGCTTAGTAGATTCCAGGAATTTTCAACTCTATCCCTCACTTAACAAACTCAAACTACAATCGATTTTCAGTTTTGAAATATGAGATACATATATATTTATTTTATAATTATTACATATAACTTCAAGATATATCTGTATATATGTATATGTACGTACATACATACGTATATGTAAATGTTTATATTTTTATTTTTGGCACAGAGGTTCTTACTAGGATGGAACCTCTCTTAGGGGATACTTTGAGGATGTGGCATTGGTTTTCACAAAGATTGAGAAAATATCAAACAACTTGTATTGGGTAGGGGCCTAGGATACACCATTTCCTTCAATAAGTAGAACAGTCCTGTGCAACAAAGAAATATCTCATGTCCTAAACAAATTTCAAGTATTCTGCTATAACTTTATGTGAGAAAACCCTGTTTATGCTTATCTGAGCATAGAACCCAGCTTCATTTTACATACAAGCACAAAGCCTTTTTTTTTAGCACTATTTTAATATACATCAAGTTTTCCAGGAATGTAAGCACAATGCAAAACACAAGGCTATACCCTGTCTTATTCAGAACTTTACTGGTGCCGGCCCCATGGCTTAGCAGTTAAGTGCCGCGCTCTGCTACTGGCGGCCTGGGTTCGGATCCGGGCACGCACCAACGCACAGCTTGTCAGGCCATGCTGAGGCGGTGTCCCACATACAGCAACTAGCAGGATGTGCAACTATGACATACAACTATCTACTGGGGCTTTGGGGAGAAAAAGGGGAAAAAAAGAAGGAGGATTGGCAATAGATGTTAGCTTAGGGCCGGTCTTCCTCAGCAAAAAGAGGAGGATTGGCATGGATATTAGCTCAGGGCTGATCTTCCTCACAAAAAAAAAAAAAGAACTTTACCAAGAGTTGTTCATCATTTTGAAAATTACATCCCCCAAAAGCAATACTTCTCAAAATATTTGAGCTAACAATACAAAACACCTCTATCAGCCTATACTCGTAGCTGTCACATTTACGGTGTGTCTACGTATTGCTGCCAACAAATTAGGTCTCCTAGTATAGTTATGCCTAAGCGTTTATATATTAATCTTATATAATATAATAACAACTATTATAATCATATATAATATAGTAATATAAATAAGTCAATATTAATATACTTATAAATTATTTTATATTTTCATATGCCACTTTTCCTTTTATTTATCTTTTCTAATACATACACACATATATAAGGTAAATCACAAAATATTAGTTACATAAAGTGGCTATTGGGTATGATAAAGTTGAGAACCACTACTCTAGGAGAAGATTCTCTCAAACAAGAATATGCTTTCTCCAGTGTCTATAGTAAGAGTAAATGGGGATTGAATGAGACTCTCTCCTGTGAGCTTCAATACTTTTCTTTTTTTTTATGACAATTTGACTAGGCAAAGACACTTTTGTGGAAACTTCCAAATTTTTTACTATATTCTGAAAAGTTGAATTTATTACATAAAATACTCTTTAACATAGGAGTTACTCTGATCTGTAATTTTATATAGTATTTATATATTTAAAATATATATTTATTACACAGAATACTCTAACATATCAGGAGTTACTCTAATCTCTAATATTATATATATAACATATAAAACTTTTATAAAATTAGAGATTATGTGTATTTATATATATAAAAAGTTAGAGATTATGAGCTGGCCTGGTGGCCTAGTGGTTAAGTTCAGTGTGCTCCACTTCAGTGGCCCAGGTTCAGTTCCTCGGCTCAGACCTACATCACTGGTCAGCGGCCATGCTGTGGCGGGGACCCACATACAACATAGAGGAAGACTGGCACAGATGTCAGCTGAGGCCGAATCTTCCTCAAGCAAAATGAGGAAGATTGGTGACAAATGTTAGCTCAGCGTGAATCTTCCTCAGCAAAAAAAAAAAACCAACTAGAGATTTGAGTAACATGTTAAAAAGTATTTTATGTAATAAATATATTTTTATATATTACATATTTTAAACATATATATAAAACTGTGTGTGTATGTGTGTGTATAATATAGTCTCAAATTATATTCACAAAATCTGAGTAGAGTAAGGTCATATATTTCCAAAAGGTTATTTTGTTATTCTTGCCATTATATACTATCTCACAAATCTATCAGGTTTTATAAAACCATTGTCATAAAAAGAGTCTACCACAAAAAAAAGATAGCCAGAGCAATCATGAGAAAGAACAGTTAGAGGCATCATGCTTCCTGATTTCAAACTATATTACAAAGCTATAATAATCAAAACAGTATGGTACTGGCATAAAAACAGACACACAGATCAATGGAACAGAACATGAGCCCAGAAATAAACCCACACATATACGGTCAATTAATTTATGCCAAGGAGCCAAGGATATACAAAGGAAAAGGATAGTCTCCTCAACAAATGGTGTTGGGAAAACTGGACAGCCACATGCGAAAGAATGAAGCTGGACCACTCTCTTACACCATGCACAAAAATTAACTCAAAATGGACTAAAGTCTTGAATGTAAGACCTGAAACCATAAAACGTCTAGAAAAAAACAGGCAGTAAGCTCCTTGACATCAGTCTTGGTGAAGATTTTTTGGCTCTGACACCAAAAGCAAAGGCAACAAAAGCAAAAATAAACAAGTGGAACTACATCAAACTAAAAGCCTTCTGCACAGCAAAGGAAACCATCAACAAAATTAAAAGGCAACTTACTGAATGGGAGAAAACAGTTGCAGATCATATATCTGATAAGGAGTTAATATCCAAAATATATAAACAATGCCTAAAACTCAATAGCACAAAAAAACAAATATTCTAATTAAAAAATGGGCAGAGGATCTGAGCAGACATTTTTCCAAAGAAGACATACAGATGGCCAACAGGTATATGAAAAGGCGCTCAACATCACTAATCATCAGGGAAATGCAAATCAAAACCACAATGAGATATCACCTCATGCCTGTTAGAACGGCAATTATTGAAAGTTGGCAAGGATGTGGAGAAAAGAGAAACCTCGTGCACTGTTGGTAGGAATGTAAATTGGTGCAACCATTATGGAAAACAGTATGGAGGTTCCTCAAAAAATTAAAAATAGAACTACCATACGAAACAATTCCACTTCTAGGTATTTATCCAAAGAAAACAAAAGCACCAACTTGAAAAGATATCTGCACCGTCATGTTCATTGCAGTATTATTCACAATAGCCAAGACATAAAAATGGCCTGTCCATCAAGAGATGAATGGATAAAGAAGATAGGATACATATACACAATGGAATGGTATTCAGTTATAAAAAAGAAGGAAATCTTGCCATTTGCGACAACATGGATGGACGCTGAAGGCATTATGCTAAGTGAAATAAGTCTGACAGAGAGACAAATACCGTATGATCTCACTTATATGTGGTTTCTAAAAAAAAAAAACAAAAAATGAACTCACAGATACAGAAAATAGATTGGTGGTCGCCAGAAGTAAGGGTGGGGGCTGGGCAATATGAGTGAAGGTGGTCAAAAGGTGCAAACTTTCAGTTATAAAACAAATAAGTCCTGGGGATGTGACTACAGTTAATAATACTATGTTGTATATTTGAAAGTTGCTAAGAGAGTAGATCTTAAAAGTTCTCATCACAAGAAAAAAAATTTGTAACTATGTATAGTGATGAATGTCAACTAGACTTATTGTGGTGATCATTTAGCAATATATGCAAATATTGAATCATTGTGGTACGTGTCAATTACATCTCAATAAAAAAATAGTCTAGTTGTAGGATGTGCAGGAGTTTTGTTGTTTTTTTTTTTTTTAATTTCTTAAAGTTAGCTCCCACATCTGGACTTTCTCATGCTCTTCCCTTCATCTACAACACTTTTTTCTATTCTCTACTTTGTAACTCCAACCTATTCTGTAAGAACAAACTTATATATCACCATGTTTAGAAAATCATCCCTACTACTGTCAGATGTAGTTATCCTCTTTTCCTAGGCTCGCAATTATAGTTAATTGCTTTTATTATATCAATTAGCATGTAATCTCTATTTTGTTACTTTTTGTGCCTATTTATTGAGAATACTACTTCCCCCACACTCTTAGAAAAGCCTAACAGCTCTACAGCTATGGTAACAAGTTAATACTAGAACTTGTTTTTAAATTTTGTTAACCAATCAATTATAGTTCTCTAGCTATGGTGAAAAGTAACCCCCAGAACCAGCTTTAAACCTGTTTTATCATCCAGTGACAACTCACCTCAGTAAACACACTTCTAAAATCCAACCAGTCAGTGAGACAGCCTACTTTTGAAAGTTAACCGGTGAATGAAAGCCTCACTTTAGTAACATATGTTTGAAGGCCAATCTGCACTCAGTCTTTCCTGAGGAACCACACTCTGAATCCTATGTCACCTTACTCCCACTGCTAAAAGCCACTAATCACTGACTTGCATGCTGTGTAACAAATTACCCCCAAACTAGAAGCCTAAAACAAACACTAGTTCCACATAGTTTCTGAGAGAGAGTAATCTGGAGTGGATTTGCTGTGTGGGTCAGGCCAGGGTCTCTCATGAGGCTGCAGTCAAGCTCTCACTGGAGCTGCAGTCATCTGAAGGATTGATGGGGCTGGAGGCTCCACTTTCATGTTGCATTATTCACAGAGACTTCAGTTCCTCACTGACTGTAGGCAGATGCCCTCAGTTCATCAGCATATATGCCTCTCAACAGGACCACTGGAGTGTCTTCATGATATGGCAGCTAGCTTTCCTCAGAGCAGCTTACCCAAGGAAGAGTATCAAGTGGTAAATTTTTATAAATATGCAGCTCACATTTCCTTTAATGTATAGATCTGATGCCACATCTTAATGTCTTCTTCCTCAAGTGCTTCCAATCTGCTTGATGAAACTGGGTTGGGGGTGGTGGGAGACACAGTTCTGATTTTATCATTAAGGTCCAAGAAAAAATGGAATTCACATAGAACACACTCATTCCATTAAATGAGGAAGACCTAATTCATTAACCTAAAGAATTTTCAACGACTTGACCATAGTTGAAAAACTTTAACCAGATACAATACGGCATTCATGTTTATCTTCTTGTTGGATGATTCCTATGACTAGATTGAATGTTGAAAGTTTTAACCAACTGAACCATCTAAAAATAAAACAACATTTTTCCCACCAGAAATTACACTTATTACAAAAACACATTCACATCATTTGCCCTTAACAAAGGAAATCAAAAGGACATTAAATACCATGACAGCTGAGCCTGCTGACAGTGTATAGTTGGTAAAAAACGGAGACAGAGTATATACCCAAAAAACTTTACAGGACTAATTAAATATAAAACATAGTTTCCAGTGGCTACATTATTCTCCTCAAGCAAGCATATACTCCACAGGCAAAGCACAACTTGAACTAACCATAGTACATTTAAACTTATCCAAATTATAATAGACCACTTCCCATACTTGAGCAGATATAAATGATCTAAAATATACGGAGCTCCTTTCAAATCAGTATTTATTTGAGTTTTTCATTTTACAATAATTAATCCTACAGGACACCTCAAAGAACGGGTTCAAAACTCAACTTAGTTTTGACAAGAGTAATAAATGTCTACATTCTAAATAAGTTAAGGATAATCAGGACGAGTCGGGATAGCAAATTTAAGAGGGCAAAATTAACCACACACATAACAAATAGTTATAAGAGAACATGGCAAAAAAAGGAGATAACAATGAGGGATAGAAATCCAAGTAAATGCTGAGATATACATTTAAAAAGTCTTTAAAAAGTGCAAAGATATAAGCAGAACATGTAGTAGCTAGGATTATATTCACAATAAATCAGACATATTGGATTATCATATTTTATTCTGAATTCCATCACTTAAAATAAATGAGAAAATCTGGAAAATGTTTAGAGAGAAGTGCCAAAAGACATTAAGAACTAGAAGGAGGACTTCTGAGGAATAATATTTTAAATGGCCTATTTTAGATAAAAGAAAGATTCTTATTAATCTATGCATAGGCTTTATTTTGTAGATAGTGAAAAAGTTATAACTGTAATGAAAGGTGTATAAGAAAGAAAGTCTTACGGTGCAAAGTAGAAAATTCTGAGAGAGAAGATCATCAACAATCAAACTTGACTGTCAAGGACGATTGTGTAATTGCCAGAGTCTTTAATGACGGGATTCTCATTTGGCTAATGTACATCAGGTCTTCTCTGAAGGCAGTGGAATAAACTGAATGGCATAAAAAGATATCTTGTACTTTTATAATGGGTAGCAAAACAGTGATTAGACCAGGAAATCAGGTTCCAGTATTAATTACTTAACTTAAATAACCATATGTTATACGGGTAAGTAAAATTTACTATATGGAGGGCTGGAAATGATATATGAAAAAGAAGCAATAGAACTAGAGGTCTTTGCTCATTACTTGGAATCTGAACTAATTAAAAACCTTACATTAATACAAGAATATGATTTTAGTTAAGAATGGACCATTGGTTGGAGAAAGTAATTTAATTGGTATTCCCTAAATGATTTCCTTGAAAGATAATGGCTAACCTACCCCTTTCAATGTATTCCCACTAGAATTCCAGGAGTTCCTTAGTGTAATCTACAGCTTCCAGGTTGAAAATCCACCAAAGTCACAAAAACTTAATGAAGGAGAGGATCAAGTTCAGTGTATTTGTAACAGGCCAGAAGATCAGGGGAGCTCAAGGACAGACAATCCATAAGGAAAGATAACCAAAGACATGTTAAAAGGCTCACCTTCCAAAACAGCCTTTCTGAAAATAAGTTTGACAAGACATATGGGTCTGGAAAAAATTCAAAGATTTTTTTTTTACCTCACTGACGATCTAAGATTATAAAATTATGCTTCAGAAAAAATACTCTGTGCATATTAAACAATTTGAAATTATGACTTGTACAGCATTCCAGTTACATTCAAGCCACTGTGCTAGGAATTATGGGGTATAAAAATATGGATATACTGAATGATTTTAGAGTATGTGTGTTCCTAATGCCACACAATTTGTTAGCCAACTCATGCCGTTTATAGAGCATTCAGTAACTCTATAAGCTACTCCTCACCTCTTGCTGATGATACATACGTCTCTAAATCTACAGAGTGAAATCAATAAACAGGAGTGCCTACGTTGTGGAGTATTAATGTTGGAACACATAATAAGTTCCCAGAGCTGTCTTCCCTCAAATGTTTATAGTCGAGGAGTTACTGAATCTCAGAAAGCACTTCTGTAATAGACTAATCTTTTTCAAGGCAAATGCTGCAAACTCTCTTGTCAATCAATTTAATAACAACTGTAGTTCAAAAAGATGCAAGGCCCTGGTCACTTACTGAAAAGGGAAGAGATAAGCATAAAACCTCAGAAGATGGAGCCCTCACCTTGCAACATAATGCCATTGCATATTTCCTTTCTATTTATTTTATTTGAACCAAATATTTGGAAATTTGTTCTAAACAATAAACACAAATATTTTAGAATGATGTGGGTCGTGTTCCAATAACTTTCAGGTGGAAAATTACAAAGAGAAAGTAAATCACAACCAAGATCTTGATTCATTGTATAAACCTAAAGCCTTCAAATTTCTTTTTCATGATTTTCTTTCCCTCCTCTTCTTCCTCTAGGCTATCTATCAGAACTGAGCACTTAAATATACCTTTATATGCAACAGTCCAATGAGATTGCATTAAATTTGTGACTCTCTGTAGTTGTCCTAATACCCTACTTTTAAAACTTAAGAAATCATCTTTCAAAAATATTACCAAAGTACAAACTTCACTCTCTTGGTTCTTTAAATTTATGTTTTCAACTTTAATTTTTTAGCTTTATTGAAGTATGAATGAAAAACTCACATATTTAAAATGTATGATTTGGGGCTGGTCCCGTGGCTTAGCGGTTAAGTGCCTGTGCTACGCTGCTGGCAGCCCGGGTTCAGATCCCAGATGCGCACCGGCGCTACCGCTTCTCTGGCCATGCTGAGGCCGCGTCCCACATACAGCAACTAGAAGGATGTGCAGCTATGACGTACAACTATCTACTGGGGCTTTGGGGGAAAAATAAATAAATAAATAAAATTAAAGTGTATGATTTGATGAATTTTGACATATGTATACATCCATGGACCTATTGCCACAATCAAGATGGTAAATATTTCCATCACCCTCAAAATTTTGTAATCCATCGAGTCTCACTTCGACTCCCCACTGCCATTCCAGATAATCACAGATCTGCTTCTGTCATATGGTTTAGTTTGCATTTTCTAGACTTTTATATACATGAATCATAGTCTTGTATTCTTTTTTAATCTGGCTTCTTTCACTCAGAATAATTCTTTTGAAATTCAGCCATGTTGTTACATGTATCAATACTGTCATGTGCAAGTCTTTGTATGGACATATACTTTCTTTTCTGTAAATATCTAGAAGTGGTATGACTGAGTCGCATAGTAGGTGTATGTATAACATGTTTAAAAAGTGTCAAACCATTTTGCAAAGTGTTTTTACATTTGCAATCACAGAAAAATTAATGTCCATGTTGCTGCACATCCCTGCCAACACTTGATGTGGTCAGTCTTTTTGATTTTAGCCATTATGGTAGGTGTGTAGTGATATCCCATTGTGATTTAATTTACATTTCCCTAATGACCAGTAACAGTGCATATCTTTTTTGGATTTGTTTGCATTTCTATAAATTCTTCCCCCTTTTTATTTTGTGTTTATTTTTAAAATTTTAATTACAGTAAAATTTACTGGTTTTGGTGTACAGTTTATTTTGACTAATTTTTAGAGTCATATAAAACCACTACCACGATCAAGATACAGAACAGTTCCATCACCCTAAGATCTCCCTCATGCTGCCTCTTTGCAGTCAAACACTCCCACTAGCCTTAAGCCCTGGCAACCACAGGACTGATCTTGGTCCTTATAATTTTGCCTTTTCCAAAGTGTCATTTAAATGGAACCTATATATAGCCTTTGAGTTTGGCTTCTTTCACTTAACATGATGCATCTGAAATTCATCCATGCTGTTGTGTGTATCAGTAGTTCATTCCTTTTTATTGTTGAATAGTATTTCACTGTATAGATGTAACAAATTTTGTTTATCCATTCACCAGTTGAAGAATATTTGTGTTGTTTCCAGCTTTTGGCAAATATGACTAAAGCTGCTATACACATTCATATATAGGTTTTTGTGTAAACACTTTTATGTCTCGGGTATTTACTTAGGAATGGGATGGTTGGGTTTTATGGTTAGAGTATATTTAACTTTATAAGAAAGTAACAAAATATTTAGAAATCGGTTGTACCATTTTGCATTTCCACTAGCAACGTATGAGTGTTCCAGTTGCTCCACATCCTTGCCAGACTTGGCATTGTCAGATTTTTAAATTTTATTTTAGTCATTCTAATAGGTGAGTAGCAGTATCTGATTGCAGCTTTAATTTGTATTTCCCTAATGACAGTGATGCTGATTATCTTTTCATGTGCTTATTTACCATCTATTTATTTTCTTTGGTCTATTTGGTTTTGCCAAAATACAAAGTTAATTCATAGAAGGATAGTCTTTTCAACAAATAGTGCTAACATATTTGGATAGCAATATGTTAAAAAAAAAAAAGAACTTCAACCTACACCTTGAGCCACGTACAAAAAATAACTCAAAACAGTTATACACTAAAATATAAAGCCTAAAACTATAAAATTTCTAGAAGAAAACCTTGTGACCGGAGGTCTGATCAATATTTCTTGGACATGACAATAAAAGCATGAATCATAAAAGAATGCAGTGGTAAACTGGACTTCATCAAAATTAAAAACTTCTGCTCTTCAAAAGATATTATTAAAAGAAAGAAAAGAGAAGCCACAGACTGGGAGAAAATATTTGCAAAGCATATTTATGTTAAAGGATTCATATCCAGAATATCTAAAGGACTCTCAACACCTAATTAAAAAAAAAAAATGTCCAAAAGATTTGAACAGACATTTCACTAAAGAAAATATATGAATGACAAATATATAAAAAGACACTCATATCATTATCTACAAAAGAAATGTAAATTAAAACCACAATGGAATACCAATACATATCTATTTAAATGACTAAAATTAGAAAGACAGATTATACCAAGTATTGACATAGCTGTGCAGTAAATGAAGCTCTCATATGTCTGCTGGTGGGGAATATGAAATGGTATAACCAGTTTGGAAAACAGTTTAGTCAAGAGAAATGCAAGCATATGTCTATACACAGTCTTGTGAAGGAATGTTCATAGCAGCTTTCCTTGTAGTATCACTTTTTTGAAAACAACCCAAATGTCCATCATCAGGTAAATAGATAAGCACAGCATGTTTCCACTATTCTAGTGGAGGCACCAAAGTGTAAGATAGCTTTTTTTGTTTTTTTTTGCTGAGGAAGATTGGCCCTGAGCTAACATCTGTGCCCATTTTCCTCCATTTTGTACATGGGATGCTGCCACAGCATGGCTTGATGAGCGGTGCATCAGTCCACACCCAGGATTCAAACCCACAGACCCTGAGCCTCTGAAGCAGAGCATGCGAACTTAATCACTACACCACCAGGCCGGCCCCCAAAATAGCCACTTTTTAAATTACAAGCATAATACTTAAGAACTAAAGGGCATATTCTATAGGGCCTATGTATCACCCCACATCATCTAAGTGACAAATAAGAGTTATATAAAGTGTCATTTCTTCTTTATTATAAATAAATAATAAAGTTCAGCATCTTACCTATATATTTATATCCTTCTTCCCCATTTACTATCGGTTTCAGCCAAGTTGACCTAAGTTGTATATTACTATGCACATGGGCACCTTGAGGAGGATAGAGTGTAAATAACATTTCAATCGCCTTGAACTTCTTGATGAGTTCAGGATATTTTTCATGGTCTTCTGTAAAAAAAAAAATATTAAAATTTTTTTTAAATTTTAGACATTCTTACAAAATGTCTAATGTGTTTCTTTTAAGGAATGCAAATTAAAAACTATTTAATAATTTGAATGCTAACGGTTACGTTGACAACATGGTTATCTTTTAGCCAAAGATACTTCACCAAATATCTTACTGTTCAGATAATTACTAGCAAAAATTAAGGAGTAAGGGCTTTACTAATATAATCTTCAAACACTATAAGTTTAAAGCAGTGCTGTTAATAGCTGTAGAAAAAAAGTAAGATAAATAAACAGCATTCACATTATGTGTACTATACCTTAACTGTATACTTTTTTAAATTGCCATTAAACAAAGAAATCATTAATTTGACAAAAATTTTCAGTAAATGTAGAGTTCCATAAACTGGAACTACTGAAGAAATTAACATTTTTAGGCTTCGGTCCTTAAGAAAACATAATAATGTATATACAAATATTTATATAGCACTTACTGTATGTAAGGAATTTTTCCAAGTGCTTTAAAACGACCCATTTGATTTTCATAACACATCTATAAGATAAATCTGATTATTATTTTCATTTCACATGAAGAATTTGACACCCAGAGAAATTAAATAACTTGCCTAAATCTTGCAGTCTGTAAATGAAGCAGTTAGGATTTGGATTATCTAAGGAAGCTCTTATTTGCAAACAAACGCTTGTGAACTGAACATGACCTTCATTAACTAGTAGATGAGAAAACTGGAATTAAAAAATAAGTTGAATTGTAGGGTGAAAGATCTTTGGTTCTGGCCCTTGGGTCTCCAGTTTGTAATTTCAGGTTTTGGTTGATAAACAAGTGTCCTAAAATTCAATAAGGCAGTCTCCTGAGCAATTAATTCAGTGACTCTACCTAGAAACATTTCAAAGAAAAGAGAGATGCTAATGTAAATTTCCATTTATAACCCTGTTACATTTTCTTTCTTTCCTCCCTAATTTCATTCCTTCCTTATTTTCCTTTACTTTGTTAAATATCATATTTTGTGGTATAGCAAGTGTAAGGCAGTATGGCATAATGATTAAATGATTAAGAAAGTAGATTTGTTGCTGGGCGATGTGCCAGGTATCAATCCATTGTATCACTTCAGATCCACCCTTCACTGTCCTGCTTATGAGACTAGAACATTTCTCCCTGGCCATATGGCACAATTTTAAGCATCTTCCATAGAGAGCAACAGAGGAAACTAGAGGATGAAGTTCTCTAGTTTCCGGGGGCCTCTCTGGGTTGGCTCCTTCAGTGCACAGTGGCCAGCAGTGCAGGGCACCATCTGGGCTTTGTCCCCCAGAACCCCATTGGGCTCACACACGCACGCACGCGCACACACACACACACTGGGAGCTTCCTTGCGAGTTCTGTGGTGCAGCACCTTCCCATGAATGAGTTCCCAGTGGATTCCACAGTGTGACACCTCCCTAGTTTTCCCAGAATCCTAGAAAGTGGCTTCCCTGTGAGTTCCACTAGCGTGCTACCTCAGTGCACTTCTCTGCCATTCACTGGGCAACAGCTATGCCCTTTCCAAGAAGATCTATACCACAGAGGGGTGGGGGTGCAGGGAGGAGGCCCTCTTTAAAATGCATTCTTTCCTTAGGTGTTTTGCCTTAGACCTAGGGGTAGCAGCCACTCCCTACTCCCTATATCTGTTCTTCTCAATTCTTTTTTTTTTTTTTTTTTTTTCGGTGAGGAAGATCAGCCCTGAGCTAACATCCATGCCAATCCTCCTCTTTCTGCTGAGGAACACCGGCCCTGAGCTAACATCCGTGCCCATCTTCCTCTACGTTATATGGGATGCCGCCACAGCATGGCCTGACAAGCGGTGCGTTGGTGCACACCCCGGATCCGAACCCCGGGCTGCCAGCAGCAGAGCGCGCACACTTAACTGCTACGCCACAGGGCCGGCCCCTCTTCTCAATTCTTTAGAGTTCTTTTTACCCCTTAGTAGCCAATCATAGTTACTCCAATCCCCACCACAGTTAATAATTCTTTACATTAAACTTTTCCTGCTCAAATTACTGTGTAGTTTCTATTTCCTAATTAGACTGACTGACGCAAGCAGATCTGTGCTCTAGTTCTTGAACCACCATTAACAGGCTGTGAAATATTTGACAAATCGATTTATTTCCAGGTGATAGTGTTGACCTCATAGGGCTATTGTTAAGATTAAGTGACATAAGATATATAAAACATTTATAGCACCATGTCTATAAGTACTAGGTGAGTGTGTTGTTAGTTTTCATTCAGTTTTATTTCAATAATAATAAAAACTACAAGTCAGGAAATAATATGTTACTGCATCTTTCAATTATAAACACCTTAGTGACTTTTCTGCCTCTATTTAAAAATTGTTCCCTTCTAACTAAAAAAAAAGACCTTTTTACATGTGCTCAGATATGTGAACAGATATATGCAGGCATCGCCTATATAATTCTAAATCTGCTTTCTCATCTGTCCTTTCTTCCAGAAAGGAAGCTAAAACTATTATAAAGCAATGCTGGGGAATAAATCCTTCTTTACTTTTTCACCCAAGTCATATTTCTTCAATATGTTGAGCAGGGGAGATCCTCAGGCAGCAGAGGTCTCTTCAAGTTGTGAAGGAGGCTAAGGATGCAGCATTATATCACGAGAAAACATATAGCTAAATTAAATACAATCCCGAAGTTTTCCATGACACACGAAATAAGGAAAAAAAATAGATCAGAGTTTCTCTCTCTGAAACCATATAGAAAAAAAAATAAAGTAGGAAAAACTAGCAATAATAACTGCTATTTAGTGTGAAAGGACCAAATTGCACTTAACGTTTCTCCCCTCCCCAACATTTATATCTTTCTAATTCCATTAGCTTAAAAAAGATGTTTAGTAACATTATTAGATAGAATTATGCTTATTAGTTTTAATAAAGCACTTTATTTTCCATAAAGGCAAATGTTTCCATTGCAGGCAAAATAAAATGCCTACACTAAGGTCTAAGTAGTGATGAACGTAGAACAGCCACTTTCTCTTATTGGCTTATCCTGATTGAAGACTAAGCAGAAACACATGAAGTTGGTGCAGCACTGAACTTGCTAGGATAACACGATATAGTGATAACAGTAGTATCAGAGACACTGGAGGTTTCTCGCTCAGGGTCTGGCTAATGTCATCCTTTGCCACCAAGCAGCACAAATGGAGCCTTGGAGCTTAAACAAGGCATCATGATTTTTGAATGATTGTTCCTTCCTTCATAACATCAAAGTTGATTACAAATAAGCATTTTTCATTTTAGAAAACATGTAGCTTGCAAAACATGTTCTCTTCTTTTTATTTTATTACATGTGTCATCCCAAGACAAAAACAGGAATTTAATTTTTGTTGTTGCTACTGGTAATTTTTGTTATTTATAGAGTACCTTCCTTTTAATACACTGCTAGTCGATATTGCCACATTGGATTTATTTTATTTTATTTTATTTTATTTTATTTTATTTTATTTTATTTTATTTTATTTTATTTTATTTTATTTTTTTGGGAGGAAGATCAGCCCTGAGCTAACATCCATGCCAATCCTCCTCCATTTGCTGAGAAAGACCAGCCCTGAGCTACCATCTATTGCCAATCCTCCTCCTTTTTTCTCCTTTTTCTCCCCAAAGCCCCAGTAGATAGTTGTATGTCATAGTTGCACATCCTTCTAGTTGTTGTATGTGGGACACTGCCTCAGCATGGCTGGACAAGTGGTGCATCGGTGTGCGCCCGGGATCTGGGCCCAGGCCGCCAGTAGCGGAGCGCGAGTACTTAACCACTAAGCCACGGGGCCAGCCCCGCCACATTAGATTTAGATGTAGTAATATTGTTCTCAGAACTCAAAAGAATAAGAGCTGCTCATTACTCCTTCCTCCCCAAGCCATATGTGTAGTAAAAATCTGAAGATCTTAAATGTATGTGTCTAGGTCTGGTTCTACGGCAAAAGCCCACACAAAATTTCCATAACTTTCTATCGCTCTCAGGTCACCCCATGGTTAATTATCTTCATTGAGAGGTAGCAGTGGTGGTTGAGAGCAGAGGTTCTGGAGCTGCACTGCTTGGGTCTGAATCTGGACCTGCCGTTTACAAGCTGTGTGACCTGAAGCAAGTTAACTAACGTCTCTCTGGCTCAGTAGCATGGTAAAACTGTCCACATTATAGTGTGGTCATGAGCTCTAAATGGGTTAATATAAGTGAAGTCTTTAGAAGAATACCTAGTCTGTAGCCAGCATTATTTAAATGTTAATTATTACCATTATTATGATGCCCTCCATTTAACAGATCCTGGTACAGCCTCTGTCTTATTTAGATAATGATAGCAGCTTCCTGTCTCCTGCCCCATCTTGCTTGTGCTCTGGGTGGGTGGATGGAAAAGTGGGCAATCATCCTAAAGTCATTGCCCTTTTGGTCGCTCCTCTACTATTTTGGATGCTCTAAGGGTCAGTGGTTCCTGTTGGATACTGATCAGCATCCTGGGGCTTTCTCCCATTTTCAGAAGTTTTTTGGTTAACCAGTCATTTGCAGGCTACTAATTGCTGTTATGGCCGTCTTCCTTGCTATTATTATTAGCAATAAAAATAAGGAGTATATTTTGTTTAACCTACGACATTACAGATGCTGATGGCCCCATCAGTTTATGTACCACTAAGAAATATAAAGGACTGGCAATTTAACTTATGGCACGCTATTAATTATAAGATGTAACTTAATTTAAGAGACATTAAAATATGAAAATATACATCTTAGAGTTAATAAAATATGACAAAAATCAAGATATCCAGTTGCCTAATTGACAACTCCACTTGGCTAACAAATAAGCATCTCAAAGTCTACGGACCAAAACCCGTGCTGTGCCCAAGTTCCCTGTCTCAGTAAACAGCATCTAACGAAACAATCTAGAAAACTAGAGACCTCGTTGATATTTGCCTCACTCTCCACTGCTACCATCCTAGAAAAACTATTATCTATTTTTATACAAACATTTTAGGCTCCCAAATCATCTTCTTGGCCCTTTCGATTTTGTCTCCAAACAGAAGCCAGAATACTATTTAAAAAATGTAAACCCAAGCATATGTTTTGTATTCGATGGTTCCCTGATGCTCTTAAAATAATAATGTCGGGCTCCTTACTATGTCCTAAAAGATTCTGAACATTCTGCTGCCTGCCTCCTTCTCCACCTCTGCTCTAGCAACCCTGGCTCCTTTCAGGATCACAAATAACCCCTGCTTCCTCCTGTTTCAGAACCATTGCATAGGATGTTCTGTCCACCCGGCATGTTCCTCTCCCAAAGCCTCACTTCCACTGCCTCATGAACATCTACACTACCTTCATGCCTCTTCCCCAAGTCACGTCTCTCACCAAACTAGATCAAGCCTCCACATTATACAATCTCAGTTACTGTTCTCTTTACTTTTTATCCATTACACGTATTGAAGTTTATAATTATGTTATTTATATTATTATTTGATTAAGATCTCTCTCCTTCACAAGACTATTAGTTCCAGGCAGGCAAGATCCATGACTGTTGGCTAACCATTGTATCCCCTACCACCTGGCCTGTACCTGATACATAGAAAGGGTCAATAGAGGCTTTTAATTAACAAATAAATATAACAACAATTGATAGTATTTATTGAGAGCTTAGTATACGGTAGGTGGTGTGTTAAGCAGGTTACATACAGTAGCTAATTTGATCCTAAAATCACATACGTTTAACTTGCTGACAATCCTTTGAGTTCAATGTTACCATACTCATGTCATAGCTCAAGACACTGATGCATAGAGAGGTTACAGAGAATTTTCAAGGCCTCATAGCTAGTAAGTGGTGAAGCCAGGATCAAATCTCAATTCTGTCTAACTTCAAAGCCAGTCCTTTTAACCAGGATGCCCCATTGTTTTAACAAATGGTTCCTGATATCATGGGACTGTTAGCGGCTTCATGGGATGCTAGTCACCTGGTGGACTCTCCCTTTGAAATCTTCTTCCAGTCTTTCTAAATCCTTGAGCCGTCCCTGTATGGTCTGCTGTCAGCACTACGGTTTCTCTCACAAAAGCAGCAGCTCATAGCTCTTTCCAGGCAGTTTTCTGATGTTTGTCTTCTCCACAAAAACTCTTTCTTGTCGAGGTTGTTGAAAAGCCCTCAGGTTAAAACCGCTATTCATCAACTGATTATAACTGTCTTAGTTTGCTAGGGATGTAAGCTAGTATAAAACCCCACAGTGTGACCTCCTTAGCCACCTCTAGTTTTCCTCTTCCTCTCAGATAGTGAGGCTCATTACGCTTAACATTCAGAGGAGGTAGTGAGTTTTCAGAGAACCCAAAGATGCCTTTCCCTTCCTCTCCCAAACAAGGTGCTATATTACCGAGAGTTCATTGCTTCCCTCCTACACACTCTCAATTTGAATATTTAAGGAAATGGTTCCCAGACTTGTACTTCAAGTATCACGGTGATTAAAAAAAATTATTAGTGGGGTTTTACTAATTGAGTTTGTGTTTGGCAAATATTCTGGTTCCATGATTATTTTAACATTATTTCATGGTTTTAAAAGCATTGTGTATTCCTAATAGAAAATTTTGGAAATAAAAAAAATCATAAGGAATAATTATCACTCTTAATATTCGCCAACTCTAATTCCATATGCATGATTTTTATTCTCCCACAATCCCCAAGAAACCGCAATAGAGTATAAGTAGTTAATAGGACACTTGGCGACAGATCACTCTCAGATCAAATAAATATGTAAAATGTTTACTATTAAAAATAATAAACTGAGCAGCTACTTTTAAAAATAAAAAAATTATTAAAAATTAAGAAATATACATAAAGCTATCAACTTTATATTTTAAGTAAAGATGATAGACCATCTATTACAACAATTGTTCATTTCTAAAATTATTTTTAAAGGATATTTTAAATTATTTTTAGGGATGCTTTAAAGGATATTTTAAAAATACATGAGCAACACAATTTCAGATAAAAGAATAGTACTTCACATTGAATGACGAGAACCTTGAGCTTCTAGGACTTTTGAAAGTGTCAATTTCTTCCTAATAGGCCTGCTCTCGACACAAATCCCAGCACAGACACAATACTTCCAAAGGGCATGTGTACAAATTACATTCAAGACCAGTCCTAAGTGTATCAGGTAGAGTTAGGTGGCTAACAAAGCTTTACTAGTGACCCTGGGTTATTAAACCAGAATGGCAAACCTTATTATTAAAGTCTTATTAACACGTATTTATAAGTATGGGTAGAAATAGCCTAATCCTTTACCTTTGCCCAGTAACTGCACTATTATGGTACTAAATTTATCACCAAGGTAAAAATACACTTTATAGTCTTCATACAAAAACAAAGTTCATAGGCTAAAAACAATGGTGACAGATAATGGAGGTTTTCTTCCATTGTGAATATTATGCATTCATTAAAATACTAATTTATCTCTTATGGGCCACTGACCACTCACATGAGGTTTTCAGTATGGGGTTATCAAATGTGAGTTTGAACTAGTGGTCAAAAAATCTATAACCTACTGTAAATAACTAACTTCTAAATGTTGTACTTTTAATATCTTGTCACTAGTTATAGTACTTTATGTTGCATTCATTGTCTTTGATTTTAAATAAGTGAACGTCATACATTTTTGTCATGGCATTTTTATCTAAGCTTTTTCTATTCATTAGTAAATTTAAAAGAAGGATATCAATTTATCGGTATGAAAAATTATATATGTCTTGAACAAGGGAAAGTGAATCTAGAGCATCCCCATTCCTAAATTAAGGAAATTTTCTTACATTTAATTTCTATTAAGCTAAAATGTAAGATTTAAAGATAATTGATGAAGGAAGAAAACATTAAGATTCAAAACCAAAGGGCAAAATGGTTAAGAAGGCAGTTAAGTAATGTGCCACTGGATGATATCACCAGTAAAAATAAATGCAAGGACCACTGATCTCTTATATTACAATTAAATACCAACATTACTTAATTTAAAGAAGAGCAAAAATGTTCATTAACAGTTGACTGAAAGTAAAGAATACAAAATAAGGACATGAATTAATTAAAAATTTGTTAAAGTATGAAAATATTAATTAAAAAATTCTTACAGTACAGCCAATATTACTATTTTTAAATCCCCTCAGTTCATGAAAACAGGCACATGCTGTGAATTTTGCCAGAATGTTCTTCACTATACAATTCAAAGGTTAAGTGTGTGAAAATTGTGTCCCTGATACATACCTTTATAAATCCAACCAAAACTCTGCTATAAAATAGAAAATTAGGTGTTTGATTGATCAATAATCAAAGTACAGCTATTTCGAAAGGTTTACTTCTTCAGTGGAATAAATATATAGAGTTCATAAAGAAATATGCTAACATTTTAATTTTATTTCCATGTTGATTTCTTTTTTTGCTTTTTAGACTTATAAGCAAATAAACACATTTTCAAGTGTGTGATAAAGAAAGCTGAAAGATGTTTCCCTTTTTCTGTCTTCACGGAACTTAAATAAAAACACAGACCATATTACCATACATAAATAAATCATATAGTTACATAAAACACTAAAATAATTTTGGTTAATAATTCCAATACAATTATAAGGATTCCTTATGAGGTGCATTTTCTTTCTTCTAAAAGCCTATGTATGTGTGTTTATGTGTGCATGTGTCTGTGTACTGGAAGTAATGCAAACATTGTCTCATAAATGATTGGAGTATTATGATTAATTTTAAGGACTCTATTTTAAAAATATGCTCTTCATTTTTCTCTGAAGGTCTGAGTCTCAGGATGGCCAGATTAAATCTATTAACATGACTTGACTTTGACAGACTAAAGACAAACGCTCCTCTCATCTTAGTTTAAATGCTCTCACTTTGAGAGAAGCACAATGGCACAAAAAATTGTAAAGCTTAGGAACACAGTGGCAGTTTTTATTGGGCTCACCACACATAATTCACAGCAAACTTCTTTTCACTTTGAAAGAATATTTTAATAAAGAAATTCACCTCCTAGGTTGAAAGCACAAAAATTCCAAATAAATTTAGCTACTCTAAATTGTTAAATTAAATTTGAATTAACCAATCCCCTTGTTTTTCTTGCTACAGATTGCCATCCTTTTGGTCATTTTTCTATATGTATGTATATCCTTAAGGAGCTAGGGGAAATCCAACCAATCTTTAGGCTATTCATTAGTAACATCAGTTTTAAAAAATATTTTGCCAAGAAAGTTGGAGTTACACAGTTCAATATTTTAAGTAGTATTGTCCCATATTATCTCAATCTTTTAGGAAAAAAAATTGGAATAATTGGCAATTATTAACAGGCTTAGCTCTCTGTATTTAGTCAATAATTATGTCAGCCTGCCATGAAAAAATTATTATCCAAAAAACCCAAAGATTTACCTTTGTTTTCATGTGCTTAGGACTGTCTCTAGATTCAGGAAGCAAAAATAATATCATGCTATTTCATACAGTAACAAATAAACTCCAAATAAGTGAAAATCTTTCCTGATGGAGTTCCCAAGTAAATGAAAAATAAATATTTTTAAAATATTATTTTATGTATTAATTTGTTAAACAATAAATGTTGTCTTTTAGAACTGAAGCATTCTTTAGCTTTTTGGAGTTCACTTGCCAGGTTAATTTAGATTTCTCAATAGTAGTAAAGAGGTCTATAATTTGAGGCTTGTTTATTGATTATAGAAAAGTTAGGATTAATCTAAATTTTTTCTGAAACAAGGTTGGGTACAAGCTAATTAATAGGTGGAAGAATTTACTTATTTAACAAATGTCCAATCCTGGCTTGATTTATTTATAGGTATCAATAGATAATAATATCCCAGGTTAAAGATGGTATAGTAAAAGCAAGTTTTTTCTCTCCTCCTCTCCCGTGATAACTCCCCCCAAAAACCATTTTGTAATCTACCACAATATAAATATATTTAATCTTTAGTGAAACATGAAAATTCCTGCAACCTCCAACAACTTTGAAAATATTTGACAGAAACAATAAAATTCAAGACCTAAATGAAAGAGAATGCCTAGAGCTGACACAAACTTCCTCAGATCTCAGACAAGACACAGATGTGGCTGAAAGGAAGAATCACAGTCCTGGGGGACCCCTCCAGGGACCTTTTGAGGGAGTAACAAGATCTATGTGTGTGGATGGATCATAAGAGAAGCAGAAAATGTAACTGAGAAACTCAGTCCACACCACACCTCAGAATGACAGTTGAGGTGGAGTCAAAGGAAGACAGATTCATGTCTGTCTCATGTGCAAACTACATTCACCCCATCCCAACGTCCCCTAAAGTCTCTACCACTTATAGCATCAAGTCAAAGTCCAAAAATCTCGTCAGCTCAAATGTCCCAAATATCATCATCTAAATCATCTAAATTTGGTATTGGTGAAGCTCTGGGTATAATCCATCTTGGGGCACAATTCCTCTCTACCTATGGATCTCTGAAACGTAAGAGAAAGTTGTCTGCTCCCCAAATACGATGGTGGAACAAGCGTAATACAACGGTTAAGACATTGCTGTTCACCAGGAAGAAAATGGGAAGAAAAAAAGCAATATTTTTGAGATTCAGGCTGGATAAATTCTGTTAGATTTCAAGGGCTAGAAATAATCCTTTGTGATTTTCAGCTCTGTCCTCTGAATCATTTTTCCTTTTTCATAAAGGGCAGCATGGATTTGTAACTGAATAGTTTTATCAGACTGTTTCCTGCTTATACACTTTTGCCCAGTAGCCTTCTTTCATTTCATACTGTCTCTGTCCCTTTTGGTCCAAGCTGGCAGGTCCACATTCTCCTGCTATAAACTGCTCAAGAATCTTGTTGTGCTCCTATGTCTGTTACGGAGATTCACTCCATTAGACAAGGGCCTCCCCATACATCTTTCCTGGAAAATTCCTTCTCTTTTCTTGACTTCTGCTTCGATGACTGAGAGGATCTATGATTCACACATTTTTTTCTCTTCAAAGAACCTTTATGTGACTGAATTCTCTTTTTGATCTTTCTGAGGTATTAACAAAACGTCCACGCACACTCTCAGCTTTTCCTCTAGAGCATGTTTCATGTTTTCCTGATAGTGAACCTCTTAATTTTAGTATCTTTCACAATCTGAATAAGTTGGGAACTTCCCAAATATCTAGTCCTGGTTCCTTTTTGTTTAACAGTTCTCTCAACTTATCCTCTTGCATTTTACTATAGGCAGCAAAAAGTAACCAGGCTGCAAGTTTGACTCTTTGCTTGGAAATCTCCTCAGCTGAATGTTCAAGGTCATAGCTTACAAATTCTATTTCATACATAACTATAGGACACAATTCCATTGAGTTTTCTGCCACTATATAACAAGGATCTCCTTTCCTCTGGTTTCTAATAATATGTTCCTAATTTCCCTCAGAGCCCTCAGTAGCAGTACCTTTAACTTCTATATTAATGCTGAGAGTCTTTTGTAATTTAGCTATTCTTTAAGGTGATTTAGGTTTTCGTCTTCAGGGAAGCCTCAGCTCTATTTTAAAGGCCTGTCAGCTGATTTGGGCAAGCCTGCCCAAATTATCTAGAATAATCTTTCTTACTTAAAGTCAACTGATTATGGATTTCAGTCACATCTACAAAATACCTTTGCAGCAACATCTAGATTAGTATTTGACTGAATAAGTGAGAACTGTAGCCTACTCAAGCTTACACGTCAAAAGACCATAACAAGCTTAATGAACTTAAGGATATAAAAAGTATCCTTTTGGAATCCAAATTACTTCCAACAAGTGGTAATAGCTGGCTTCTGCTTTTCCAAAACAACATTCAACAAAAGAAGAAAAATACTCAGAAATACTGAGAGAAGGTGTAATCCAAGAGTTTTATATGAAGCCAAGAATAAAGATATCAAAAAACATTTTCAGGAAATAGGCACCCACAATCTCTTCTTGAAATACAACAAAACAAAACAAAACAAAAAACAAAATACTACATTTAGTTAAAATAGAGCCAAATAAAATTGAATCAAAATAAAGAATGGAGAATCCCATGGCAAAACATGAAGGAAAGAAGGAAAAAGGAAGGAAGGAAGGAAATTGGTAAGCATTGAACCCGTTTAAATATATAGAACCACAAGGCCAAACAACTGTAGGACTTTTAGAAAAGTACATGGGTTAGACACTTTGAAAATATTCTCAAAAATCATAAGATGTATTTTTTAAAATGGAAGATATTTGGGAGGAGAAGTAAAAGAAAGTTTAAATATGATAATTTTCTAATCTTGTTGGTAGGATGTCACTAGAGGATTTTGATAAATTAGGAAATACTTTAAGGATTTAGGTTTCTTAAAGCATTCTTTAAAAGGACCAAAAACAATGCAGAATAATTCCTGATAAAGCTAAACTTTGCGTAAAACACATAGTATTTAGCCAGAAATATTGCTGCCTCTAATAATTTAGAGGTTTGGTTACCAACGAAAAGGGGAAAGATCACACATGTATAGATTTGTATTATCTTCCTCCATTCTCCTAACGAATTAAAAGCATTTGGAAAGAAACTCTTATGGGATACTTTTTCTTTAAATATTTAAATAGCGCACTTTTTGTATAATATATATTAACATATCATTTTATGCTATTTTCTAGATCTAAGTAAACATTTATGAACCAGGTTATCTAATAATTGTATTTAGGAGAAAAGTGATATATATATGATATATTTCTGACCTTTAAAATAGATAAGCAGCAAAATTCCAGTGTCTCGTGCATGCTGTTTCTTGGAAATGTCTTTAAGACAACTCGGGTTATTTCCCCTTGGGTTTTTTCCAAAAGAGCAAGATTAATTGTTTGAATAAAGATAAGCTTACATAATTTATAAATGTGCAAGTGGTCCACTGTGCTGTATTTAATTTCTTTCATAGGATAACAAGCTTAAAGAATAAAGTAAATTAGAGACCTGGTATCTCTCTATTTTAGTGAGGCTTTAAAGAAGATTTTGTAAAAAAAAATTATATGGAAACAAAAGAAAAACAGATTAGCAGGCACTAAGATCAAATGGATTGGCAGAAATAATAAACGGATTGCTTTTAGTAGCCCATGGTAAATTGACAGGAGATAATAGTCAAATTGATAGCAAATATGAGCCTAACGTTGTATTGTCTTGAGGAAAAAAGAAAAAGTTACTATAATGTAGTTTAGAAAATGCATTGAGATAATCTTCAGAAATAGTACAAAGTGAAGAAGAAAGATAGATGAATTTGACTACATTAAAATTAAAAGCTACTGTTTATCAAAAGACCACCTTTCCCCTTAATTTCCACTCCCTTTTGGATTGGAAATATTCTTTATGAACACCACATGCTAACACGATAGATAATATACTGTGATTTGACTACAGTCACAATGTTCATTTTTTACCTTTAACCCTGAAGCACAGTCAAGAGACATTTTGTTGACAACCAGCTCCTCCTTGTGAACAATATAACCTGCAGGCAGGCCCTCAAGAGCACCTTTTTTCTGCACGTCAATGCAATCTTCTTGGCTCAAAAATTAGCATTAACTAAATATAAGTGACTGATAAAAATAAATATAAGTGATTGCTAAATGGCCGCCAAGGAAGAGTAAATCTGTATTTCTTCAAAAGCTCAAGTAACTGTGTGTGTGTTTAGATATGTGTATTTATATTGATGTCTGAGTTTTAGACTGTTTAACAGAGGACACAGAATATGTATATAGCTATTACTAATATACATTATCAAGCTTCTTAGTTTATATGCATTTGATACTCCAAGTATCTAATTTCAAAATTAATATTGAAATCAATATCTTAAACTAGCCACCTGATGGTTAAAAGTATGATCTTAATTAAAGAAAATGATAAGATTAAATACATAGCGTCACTTTGGGGTCAAAATGATAATTTACAGGGACCTAAATTAATGGTTCTGCTAAATGTTGCCAGTGCTTATGGTAACTGTTATCATCATTGGGTAGTAACATAAAAACTTTCATGAGTTCAGCATTTTTATCTGTATTGTTACACTTTGCATCCCTTTCATAACAGGCTAACAGCTGTTTCTCTGATGATTTACCCTAAAATCTGGGATCTTGATTCAGATTTTTAAAGGAAGGTTTATGTTTCAAGCAGCAACAACATGTTTTACTTAAGATAGCAATTGGGAATAAAAAGGGAATATCTTATTTTCCTTCTGAGAAATATAGCTGCCCATTCATTTATGTTGTCATGTGATCTACTTCTGATCCAGTTAAAAAAAATGTTTTTCCCCTATATTCCCATGAGATTCAGATCATTGTTGCAAACTAAAGAATATTTATTATTTATTCCTCAATAGTGTAGGCATGTAAGCACTTTCCCCAAAAAACTTTTTACCTTATTTTATCCCATTTTTAGAGAAATCACTAAGGATTGGAAAAATATGTGAGAATTATGATATTCTTACATGTAATGTTTTTGATAAAATTATTATGTTACTGACTTAAAATGCTAAAATTATAGTTTAAAGATTTTTTTCTTTTATTAGTTGTCATGAGAAATTTGGAATGAGCCATTCATGCTCTCTTATTTGGTGACTCTTATGATCCTTGAGATGTATTTATAAAAAAGCTGTATTTAAAAAGGAATTCATTCTTGTGCAGTGAAACAGAATGGATTCTTTGTGTCAAGCTAATTGGCCCATGAAATAATTAAATCCATGATGCTAGGTCTTTCTGATATGCTCCGTTCAAAAGAGTTAGCTGGCTCAAATATGAATAATATTTAAGCTTTTGAACAATAATAGAAATCTGTGTCAATAATACATTTGTGTTAAAAAAATTTTAAGATGCAAAGTGTCATTTTACTGGACAGTAAATTGCATAGGCATGGGGGAAAACCTGAGAAACTGTTACAGCAATTTGAAATGTAGAACATTTTACATGGCACCAAGACCTTAATTTTGATCATCTCTGGAAGTAGTTTGAAGGAAATAATGGGTCTTATACTTACTCACTTAATAACTATACAGTAATAGATTATATGTTAAATATTCAAATTAAAGACATTACACATTCTTCTAAATTGTACGTATAAATGTATTTCCATGAAGCAGTCATTCTAGTATAACATTTCATAAAGAAATTCAGAGCAAAATATGTTGTTTTAAATTCTCTTCAAATAAGGTCAGGATAATCAGTAATAATTCCATAGAATCAGAATTATAAAGGCTGAAGATGGTTTATGTTTTACATTTATTAGAGTGAAGTTCAAATGTTGCCAAGAATGTTAGACCCCCAAAACAAAATGTCAACCTATGATGTTAAAATAGGAGAAATCTGAAATCACTCTTTTATTTATCAAGCAATTTTTATATGTTAGAGACTATGTTAAGTATTAGGGATAAAAAGAGAACAAAGTGGCACTTTCCTTCATGGACTTGATGATCTATTGGGATATGAGATAGACAGATAATTAAAAAGTAAATAAACAAATACATACAAATTATTGCTCATGTAACAAAGATATAGTAATGTAAGAGAAAATGATATGGTGGGTGGTAGAGAAACAAACCACTTTGGCTAGGTTTGTAAGAAATTGCTTTTATAGAGATTGAAAGCATAATAATATTTATAGAAATACAAATATCAAATACCAATAAGGTAAAATTCAAAATGTCTGGCATCTGATAAAAATTACCACGCATACAAAAAAGCAGAAAAATACAACCCATACTGAGAAGAAAAATCAATCAATCTAAACAGACTCACAAATAACACAGATGATAGAATTAATAGACAATGACATTAAAATGGTTATTATAACCATACTCCATACATTCAAGATGTTAGAGGAAAGACTAAACATGTTAAGTAGTAACATGAACAACATAATAGAGACTAAAATCAAACACCTAGAGATGAAAAATAGTGTCTGAGATGAAAAATATACTTGATGGGATTAACGGCAGATTATGCATTACATAAGAATGATGACTGAAACTGAGGACATAGCCATAGAAACTGTGCAAAATGAAACAGGAAAAGAAGACTTAAAAAATATAGAGTATCAGTGAGCTGTGGGACCAACTTCAAGCAGCCCAACATACATGGAGCTCAAGTCCCCTAAGGAGAAGAGCAGAGTAGGGGGACAACAGACTATCTGAAGAAAAAAGTGCCAATTTTCTAAATTTAATGAAAACTGCAAACCCACATGTCCAAGAAGCTCAATGAATCCTAAGCATAAGAAACATTAAGGAAACTATAGCAAGATACATTGTAATAAAATTATATAAAACTAGTGACAAAGAAATTATCTTTGAAGCATGCAGAGAAAAAAGGTACATTATATACATAGGAACAAAGATAAGTTTTAGAAAAAAATGAGATTTCAACACTCTTCTCTAAATAATTGATAGAACACATCGACAGAAAACCATTAAAGATATAGAAGAGTTGAATAACAATATCAACAACTTAATTGACATTGAAAAACATTTCAACCAACAGCATCATAATACACATTCTTTTCAAATGCACACAGAAGACTTTCCACAATAGATTAAATTCTTGGTCAAAAAAAGTCTTACTAAATTTCAAAAGATTCAAGTCACATATAATGTGTTCTAGGACTACAATGGAATTAAGTGAAAAATCAATAACAGATAGATCTCCAGAAAATCTTCAAATCTTTGGAAACTATATAAAACACATCTAAATAACTCCTGAGTCAAAAGGTAAATTAAACAACATTGTAAACTGAATAAAAATTAAAACATAAAATATTAAAATTTGTGGACTGTCACTAAAGTAATACTTTGAAATTTAAAGTACCAAATGCCCATATTAGAAAAAAAATACTTCTTACATCAAAGAGTCAAGTTTCTACCTTAAGACTCTAGAAAAAGAAGAGCAAATAAAACCCCAAAAATAGAGAAGAGAAAAAAGAAACAGGTCAGAGGAGAAAACAGTGAAATGCAAAATAGAAAATCAATGAAACAAAAGTTGCTTCTTTGACATCAATAGAATTGATAAAAATTTTCGCGAAAAAAAAGAGAGAAGATAAAAAATTTCCAATATCAGAAATCAAAAAGTGACATCACTGCAGCATCTACAGATGTTAAAATATGGGACTATTATAAACGACATTATGCCAATAAATTCAACAACTTTGTTAAAATTGACAAATTCTTTGAAAGATACAAATTAGCAAAGCTCACTCAAGAAGAAATAGATAGCCTGTCTCTATGAAAGAAATTGAATTTGTGGCTAAATGTCATCCCACAAAATAATTCCATGCCCAGACAGCTTCAGTGGTGAATTCCACAAAGTAGTTAAAGAAGAAATGATAGCAGTCCTATGAAACATCTTCTAGATAGTTGAATAAGAGGAATGCTTTCCAATTCATTGCACGAGTCAAGACTATTCTAATATAAAAAAAAGAAAGACAATACAAGAAAATTACAGAACATTTCTCATGAACATAGATGGAAAAATTCTTAACAAAATTTTAGCAGATTGACTCCAACAAACACAAAAAGGCTAATACATCATAAATAAGTGGAGTTTATTTTAGAGATTCTGGATTAGTTTAACAATTGAAAATCAATCGATTAAATTCACCACATTACATAACCACATATCATCCATATCATCTCAACAGATGCAGAAAAAGTATTTGACCAAATCTAATATCCTTTCATGGTAAAACTTCTCAGCACAGTAGGAATAGAAAAGAACTTCCTGAACTTGATAAAGGGCATTTACAAAAAGCTGACCGCTAACATCATATTTAATGTTGAAAAACTGCATACTTTCCTCTTAAGATCAGGAATAAAGCAAGGATAAACGTTGTCATCATTTCTTTGTAACATAGTTGTGGTTCTAGTTAGCGCCATAAGGCCATAAAAAAAAAATAAAAGGCATCTATCTTGGGAAGGAAGTAGTAAAACTGTCTTAATTCACAGACATGTTTGTCCACATAGAAAATTCTATAGAATCTACAAAAAGCTACTAAAACTAAGTGAGTTTAGCCAGCTTGCAGATTACAAGATCAACACAAAAAAATCAATTGTGTTTTTATATGCATGCAACAAAAAAATCAGATTTGATATTAAAAATTGCATCATAATACATGAAATATGTAAAGATAAATTAGACAAAAGATATGCAAGACTTGAACACTGAAAGCCACAAACATTGCTGAGAGAAATTAAAGAAAACCTAAACAAATGAAGAGATATATCATATTCATAGATCAGAAGATTCAATATTGTTAAAATGTCAATTCTCCCAAAATTGATCTATAGACTCAAAGCAATCCCAATCAAAGTTCTCATAGGCTTTTTGTAGAAACTGACAGGATGATTCTAAAGTTCATATGGAAATGCAAAGTACCTAGAACAGCCACAATAATTTTGAACGAGAAGAATAAAGTTGGAAGATTTATACTACCTAATTTTAAGGCTTATTATAGAGCTACAGTAATTAGAAAAGTGCGGTACTCACATAAAGATGCTCAAATAGATCAATAGAGCAAAATAGAGAGTCCAGAAATAGATCCAGATATATATGGTCAAACTGATCTTTGACAAAGATGCAAAGGCAATTCAGTTTAGGGAAGACAGTCTTCAACAAATGTCAAAACTTATCAACTTTAAATATGTACATTTAAATATGTGCAGTTTATTATACGTCAATTAGGTCTCAATAAAGCTGTTAAATAACTTAAATAAAATGAATTATTTTCTAGAAAAGTTTAATTAGAAAAAAGACATGAGAAACTAAGTTTTAAAAGAGAAAGGGTGGGTAGAAAAGCTTTAAACAAACAGGTAGTGGGAGGTACTGAAATGGAAGTAAAAGACCCATGTGGCCGCATCACAGGGATTGTGGGAGGAGATTACTAATGAGATTGGAAAGATAGGCAAGGCCTAGATAACATCTAGCCTTGCAGATAATAGTTATAATTACTATAAATATGATGGAAGGCCATTATAGGGTATTATTCTGGGTAATGTTATGATCGAATTTACATACTTAATAGACCACTCTGATTCCTATGTGCTGAAAAGTAATAGTGGAAGGATAGAGAATGGCTAAGAGGCTATTTGCAGTAGTTCAGGCACAGAACATTGTGCTTTGTAAAAAGAGGGCAGAGAGGGACAATCCAAAAATGACTTCAAGTAAATAATTCCATTCACAATAGCATAAAAAATAAGAAAATAATTAAAAATAAAGTTAACCAAAGAAATTCAAGACTTGTATACTAAGAATTGCAAAAGGATGAATTTGGACCCCTACCTCACCTCGTACACAAAAATTAACTCAGAATGGATCACAGACCTAAATATAAGCATTAATCTCTAAAATTCTTAGAAGGAAACAGGAGTAAATCTTCATAACCTTGAGTTAGGCAACAGTTTCTTAGAAACCATATCAAAAACACAACAACAAAAGAAAAAAAAGATAAATTGGACTTTAAAAAAATTTTAAACTTTGGCTTCAAAGGACACCATCAAGGAAATGAACAGACAGCTCACAGCCTGGGAGAAAATATCTGCAAATCTTACCTGTGATAAGGGACTTATATCAAGAATATGTAAGGAACTCTTACAATTCAACAATAAGAAAACAACTCAGTGTTTAAAATGGGCAAATGATTTGAATAAACTTTTCTACTAAGAAGATATACAAGTGGCCAATAACACATGAATAGATACTCAACATCATTAGCCATCAGGGAAATGTAAATCAAAACCATAGTGAGATACCACTTCACACCTACTAGAATGGCAATAATCAAAAAGGCAGACAATAACAGGTGTTAACAAGGATTATGGAGAAGTTAGAACCCTCAAACATTGTAGATGAGCTTGTAAAATGGTGCAACAACTTTGGAAAAGAGTTTGGCAGTTCCTCAAAACACTAAAGATAGGATTATCATGAGACCCAGCAATTCTACCTTCCCATGAGAAATGAAAGCATATGTCCATACAAAAAACTTGTACACAGGTGTTATCATGGCAGTACTAAGAATAGCCAAAAAGTGGAAACAACCTAAATGTCCATCAACTGATAAATAAATAAACAAAATGTCGTTTATCCATAGAATGGAATATTATTCGGTAATAAAAAAGAATGAAGTACTGACACATGCTACAACGTGGATGAACTTCTAAAGCATTATGCTAAGTGAAAGAAGTCAGTTACGAAAGACCACATATTGTATGCTTCTATTTATGTAAACTATCTAGAATAGGCAAATCCATAGAGTTAGAAAGTAGATTATTGGTTGCCCAAGGCTGAGGATTGGGAGTAGATAATCACTCCCCATCTCCTACCCGGGTGATGGGTATAAGGTTTCTTTGGGGAACGATGAAAATGTTCTAAAATTAGGTTATGGTGATGGTTGCACAACTCTGTGAATATACTAGAAGCCATTGAATTATAAACTTTAAAAAGATGAACTTTATGATATGTAAGCTATATTTCAATAAAGCTGTTAATAAAAAGCAAAGTAGAGAAAAAGGAAAAATCATTTCAGACACAATACACATATTATAGGTAAAACAGAATTTGATAATGGATTATATGTGGGGGTTGAGAGGGAAAGAGGAATGAAGTGTAACTCCTGGTAAGATTATTAACTCATTAAGTGAAATTTGAAGTAGTAAGTTGGATGGACTAGTCAAAACAGAAGAGAGGTCTGGGCTGTATTTATAAATATGGGATGGCTCTGTGTGTGTGTGTGTGTGTGAAATTATAAATACCAATAATTTAAATAAATTTATGTATATATAAATAAAACAATTATCTGTGAAATTAGTCATCTATTGAGACTGGGAGATGTGTGGTTCCCTTGGCCTGGAATCCTCTTTACCACTACTTTCAACTTACAGTGCCCACTTGACTAGAGAATAGAGACCATTCACATCTTGCTCTACTTTATACCTTTGATGCCAAATTCAGTCTTAGATTTAATAAGTATTTGTTGAATGTCTTAATGAATAAATAACTATAGTTTTATTAAAGCTATGAGTAAAGAAAGGTAAAGAAGTGGATTAACATTTAAAGTTTCCTATGAACCCAGTGGTGTCCTAGGCATTGCTACACATGAGATCTCACCAAATGCAAACATCTTGTGTGGTTTTTGTTGTTATTCCCATTTAAAGATTTTTAAAAAGGTTCAGAGAAGTTTAATTCGCTGAATATTTCACAACTCTAAATGAGGTAGCTCTGGTTCCAAACTCAGATTTGTCTGATTCCAATTTATTTTCCCTATGCCACCATAAAAAGAATACCAATCACTTTTTTTTTTTGCCTTAGAATCAATACAGTTCTTCCCTAGCTCACTTGCTTATACCTAGTTAGCAGAAAATATTGAGAAACTTTCTCTGCTCTTGGACTGCATTGTAATTTGGACTTCCTGGAAAAGCAGCGTCCTATTTGTCTACAAATAGATATACATTGGCCCTAGAAATCTCTTCTCTGATTATCTCCTCTAGCCTCCTGTTAGTTACTCAGATCACTATCATTAGAAGAACAAAGTCAGGGTGATAGAAATGTGCCCTGCAATAGAAAGGATAAGCTGAACAGCATGTTGTCTTCGAATATGCATTTCTAGAGTGGACTTTGGCAAAGGCTCATTAGACGTGCATAGTTGATTTTTAAAATTTATAAGAAATCTGAAGAAATCTAAAACGAAGCCATGGAAAACATTACCTTTTGTTTGCTATTAGCTTGACAAAAGAAAAAAAAGACATATCAGAGGTTGGTTGGCTGAAGGAAAAAAAAGATACAAAAGTGTGATCAAAATTGTACAACAGTAATTTATGGAAAAAAATTGGGAAGAAGTGTACCATGATGCCAATATGGTGTTTTAGAGACGGAGTTAGGAATACATTTTAAAATGCCACTTTTTTCTATAACTTTAACATTTTCTATTGCAACCGTGCTTCTTTTTAATAATGGGGGAAAAGGTTTGCATGTATGTAAACAGGAAGAATGAAAAATCAGAAATTCTTTTTGAGGTGTTACTTTATTTCCTTTTCCCTACCTATATAAGTCATAGTTAGTTCAGGAAACATAAATTAAGAATTACTATGTGCATATCATCACAGGTGATCCCAGAGAGAAAAGGGGAGGGAGTACAAAGATGGACATGCCCTGAAGGAACATAGAATAGGAGGTAAATGTTACACAAATAACTACACAAAAGTCAAAATCTGTAGGTATCACAGGAGAAGACTTAACCCATTGGGAAAACAAAAATGGAAGTGTTGGAAAAATGTTTAATTTTGTGCTTGAAAGTGCTTAATAACTCAGGCACTGTGCTAATCACTTTACTTAAATTATCCTGGCCATCTGATAAATAATGTGATTTCATTACATTAAAATAAGACCAACAAAGAATGTAAAAGAGACTTCCCTAAGCAGTGAATAGTGTATTATGTTTAGTATACGATTTTGCATACACGGACAAAATATGTTCAGGAAAAAGAGATGATGACCCCTTTTATCTAAGATTTATTAAAAAAATGTAAGCCCAGTAAGTAAATTTAGGTGCCAAGAGTAATGAAGGTAATAAGAAATGAATGAAAATATTGAGCACATTTAAATTCTAAAGTGTAAGATTATTCTCTAATCCTCTTAGTGTTTTTGGACTTTTCTTCAGTGTCAATCTTAGTAATCCTGCTGTGTGGTGAGTTTTAATTTGTTAATGTCTAGTTTTCAAGACAGAAAAACACTTTAGGAGTTAATTTTCTTATAGAAAAGAGAGATTCAAACTATTTTATCCGAGGTTCTTTTATAGGAGAATTAGTTTGGTGTCTTAAACATTTTGAAAGCTAATTCAGAATTTAATGTTTTAGGTGCAAAATCTTTTCTCCAAGTGGCAAGGAATAGAGAAATTTAATAATTGATTTATAGGTTGCAAACAAATCCAACCTATAAAAACTATTTAGTTTCCATGATCCTCTGCAAAGTACTAAATTTGGGGATTATGCCTTACCACAGATTAAATAGTTTATTGTGTGGGTGCCCTAGGCAGCCATCCAGTGTAGTAAATGGCTAATGTAAGTTATAACAATAAAGCTAGATGGAGGGTTTCTCTTATTGTTATTTTACTTTCAGCACCACTAGATTATAGTGCAGTGGGAGTGTGAATCCCTGCCTGATGCCTTGAAGATGTTCCCATATGTTTCATAGAGTGACTGACTATACTGAAACAAAAAAAGGTCTAAATACCTCAAGAAACATTATTATACTCCCTATTCTAAAAGGCTAGGTATGATCATATATTCAAGATGAATGTAAAATAATTGTTGTTTCTCTTCTTTCAATGGAATGAAACAGACACAGGATGAAAGCAAAGGATGCTCTGTGGTAAGGCATTTATCACATTGTCTCCCCTTCGGGTCAGATATAGCATTATCAGCCATTCATCTCTGTCTTGCCAATGCCTGGCCCTTAGTAGGTACTCAATAAATGTTGGCTGTTGGATTAACTGAAAAGAGAACCATGAAGAAGTAATTGAAAAAACAAAATAAGAAACACTTTCCTGGATTTTTTTTTCTTAATTTGACAACCTAATTTTATCTTGGTTTCAAGGTTTTAGAAATGGGTGGATACATACATAAAATTTTTTTTAGCTGTATAAAATGTCCACTCTAGAGTTACCAAATAAATGCTTGAATTACCCTGAGTAACATAATTATATTGCCTCAGGTTAAAAAGATCTCTGAGATCAAAGATGGAATTTTTTCGTACCAGATTGAGTGTCATCTAATAGGAACAACAGTAATATATTCAAAAAAGGGGAAAAAATGAAAGAAGGAAGGAAAGAAGGATCAAATGACTGAAAGTATAAATAATTAACCAGTGGACACAGAAAGCTGTAATGCTTTTTAATACTCACCATTGCCATGCAGACCAAAAAGTACTGATAGTCATTGAAAAATCTTTATTTCTAATGGAATAAAGATGCCTGTTTTAAAAAATAATCAAGTATTAATTTTCAAAATTCCTGTTGGATCCCTCTGCATACTACAGTTATACTACTTTGAAAATTTTCTCTGTTAAAAAAAATCAACGTCAAGCCAGCCTTGATTGCTTAGTGGTTCAAGTTTTGCATGCTCTGCTTCAGCTGCCCTGGTTTGGTTCCTGGGTGTGCAACCACACCTCTCGTCTGTCAGTAGCCATGCTGCAGTGGTGGCTCACATAAAAGAATTAGCAGGTTTTACAACTAGAATATACAGCTAGGTACTGGCACTTTGGGAAGTAAAAAAAAAAGAAAGAAGAAGATTTGCAACAGATATTAGCTCAGGACAAATCTTTCCCAGAAAAAAAAAGAAAAAAAAAATCAATGTCAAAATATGTCATTAGAGTTTCACTCCAAAAAGGTAAAGGGTCACATGGAATGCTACCATTCATGGTAAGGTAACATCTAATGACCACTTTTACCATGTTATGACATCAAGAATCATTTCCCCTTGATAAAAATAAAAAATATCCATTATGCTTATGAAAATTTGTCTTTATTTATATCAGCCTAGATTAGAAAATGTCAAAGAAAAGAAATACGAAGAAAATATATCACCTTTGATTTTATTTTTGATTTTGAAATTGATTGAAAAAAAGGAAGAAAGATTCTAGTGTGGCAAGTTTCTTGTCAATGACAACATGCCAATAAAACTGAAGGAATAACTTACTTATATCCATCCTGAGGGTATACCTGGCATTGTGGATCATTTCCAAGAGAAGAAATTTCTATTAGAAAAGACTAAATTTTATCAAAACTTAGATTTGTCCGAATAAAAATACCTTGTCTTGCATCATCCTATGAAGTTCTTTATTACACTGTCAAGGAAAAGAAGTGATGAATGATTGAAGATGGAAGAGATTTTGGAGAAACCGTATCCCCAGAATATAAATGGTCAAAATGCCTGTGGCATGGATAGAAGGTAAATATGAGTTCCTTTAGAACTACTTGAAGAAACCCAAATCTAAGCTAGAGGGAAAGTATGGCAGGCTGAGAACTGTTACGACACAAACTGCTATTCCTCAAGAGCCTTCTTTTTAAATCAAGTATTAAAGATGAGAAAGTAAAGATCCTATGCCATAAAAATCAGTTGGTTTTACAGACTTTACCTCTTATATATATATTACGCATCTCTCTAGATAAATTGTACCTAAGAGGGCTTATACATCATATCTGTTAAGTCATCTATGAATTCTTTGGACATCTTGTTAATGTTAATGTTCTATATCTGGGCTGCCCAAATGTACATCATCATTTGGTGGGTCGTAGGTGGAGCCTGAGATTCTGCATTTCTAACATAGGGGTATCAATGTTGCTGATATCAATGAACAATGAGTGGAAAGGTTCTCACAGGCTGAAGAACCAATGCAGAGGAAGAGTCTTTTTCAAGGAAGGACCAAAATCAGAATGATACTTCTTCAGAAAGAAAATGACTCAGTCAAAATAACGACAAGTAACAGTACAGAATGGTAAGCCCATCCTGTTGTGTCACTGAAAGTGTCTTTCCTTGACTATTCTAAAGACATGGGAGGGAGAAGGAGTTTTAGAGGAATAGATGCAAAGGAAAAACTACTCATCTTTTCCCATCTCCACAACAGTATCTACCACCTACATACAGTACACTGAAGTTCATTTTCAATAAAGCAATAGGACTGTTTCCTACTGTTTGAATTTCTGTCTTTTCTTGTTTATCTTACATGTGTCTTTTTCTCCATTTTCCACTTGGAGCCCATTAGTTGTCGTGGAAACAATGACTCTGGTGTGCATGAGGAATAGAGACATAAGTATTTTCAACTGAGGCAAAGTGCCACAAGTTACATTCAATTCTCAGAGCTGGGTTTACAAAACAGTTGGATAGCAGCAAAATTAAATCAGAAATTAGACTGCTGAATTATTCTGGATTCAACTCTAGAAGGCAGGCTGCTAGTCTCTGCAGGAGAACATATGAATCTGAGCTGCAGAGAATGATTAGGCAATGAGCAACACACTGGAAGAAAATGGATTTGTAGGAGGAAGGAATAAATAAAATTTCTCCACCTCTTTTCTACAAATTTCAAAATATCCTTTTGGTGTGAGGTGTTGGAATTACTACATTAAAAAAAAAACCCTTAGTAAGAACTTAGGAAAATAGCACGATTTCCATCATTTAGGGAACAGCTTCTGATTAGGAAAAATAAAAATGATATTCACATTATATAAGAATTCCAATTATATATGCAGGCAAGGTGAAAACTACTAAGCTGGAGGTGTCCAATGAAAATCTGAACCTGATTCATTAAGTCGTGAAGACAAATGATGATCAAACAGAACACTTTAAAATGAACTGCCGTAAACAACAGGAGTACAGCTTACTGCTGCTATTAGCCATAATTGGGTTTTGGAAGGAAACAGAAGCCGAATGCAATATAGGTAATTAAAGAACAAGGTTTTGTTAACACTGGCAATCAAGGGGTTGTGATTTTACAGACTTGGAACCTATTATGGTGCTCTGAAACTAGTCTATTTTTAAACAGGTAGTGTATTTCTCGTTCTTACAACATTAAAGTATAATCCTGGCTAACAGACAGGTTGTTTTCTATTCAAACTATTTACCATCCATTTACGGCAAAGATGAACATTTTTAGAATCCAGAATAACCATGGAAACCATATTCTTAATCCCTGAGGACTGGGGAACAATTGGTTATGAAATCGCAATGGCTGAATTACAAGTCCCTAAATAGTGCATTATTGTAACTATCTCAATACTAAGCATATGGGTTTTTATTTTGTTTCCCTTTAAAATCAATTCAATGTTCTTTTATAAGATGCCTATAACATTTTGATTAGGTAAGTTAAAGCAAATATGGTATTTCAAAATATGATGGCTGAGAATCAAAATTAAAATCATAATGAATATAAAAGAATGATTACAATTGTCATACCAGATGTTCAACATTACTGGAGAAATAACATAGACTTAGCTTTAAAAAAATTCAAAAGTAAAAAATGAAACTAACACCAGTAGATCTAAAAAGTAGGAACATTTTTGGAAAGTTCCTAATCATGCTACTTGGAAAGAAATCTTGAATCTCAAAGAAGTAGCTCTTCAGATAAGAAATTAGAGTAAACTGCATATTTTTTTCTGGTACAAAGGTAGAATTATAAACCTTTGTGGTATTTATCTTTTTTCCTTTTTTATTGTACGTGTAATATCGCTACTCAGCTAATTAAAATGAACTCTTGATCTCAGACTATTCATACCTACCATCCCACGGAAACGACACTTAACCCTATCTGAGGGTTCTGCTCTTCATCACTTTATTAATCAGGGAGAGTTTAATTATTCTTAAATCAGTCATATTCTGAGATTATAATCTAATTCTAATTGTTTTATAAACAATTCTAGATTAGGTTTCTAGAATAGGTGCTCATAAATAAACCTCAATCTTCACCTTAAAATCACTCCAAGTTCAGCACTCAGATATTTCCTGTCCCCCTAACTAAATTCCTGATACAGTATCTTATTTATTTCTAGTCTCATCTAAGATTAGAACCTATCCTGCTTTGATCTTGCTACAGCTCTCTGGACTAGGTGTCCAGCCCCTAAAGCTAGATTTGTCTGATTTGCCTGTCTTGACATATGACTACTGTCTGCTATCATACCCTCAGATGCCATACATTTCCTATGGCAAACCACTGAGCCTTTCTCATGCAGACTTGTCTAATTATACCAACAACTACTGTTTTTGATGGAACCTTTTGAGATTGCCTTACCTGACTTAGGAGATGTACATCACCTCTAGTTTCTAGTTTTACACAATCAACGCTACTTAATAGAACTTTCTGGGATGATGAAAATGTTCTATATCTGTGCTGCCCAATATGGTAGCCACTAGCAACACGTGGCTCTTGAGTACTTGAAATGTAATTAATGTGACTAAAAAACATAATTTTTAAAATTTTGATTAATTGGGTACCATATGGGATAACTCATGTCCAGGTCCTCCTCTAACTTTTTGGTAGTTTACAAATAAAAATCATAATATAATGTTAAATAGAAATAGTTATGAAGTCTAGATGTAGGATATGGACATAAAGATACAGATAGGAGAAAATCATGATATTATTATTCTGTTTTTGTCCTTCTCCCATTTTCATTATACCTGTGATAGTAACCAGCCTGTACAAGTACCTGAAGCATTAATATAAGAAGTGACAACATATTCAAGATGATATGTAAAGAAAAAAGAGAAAGGATATTTAACTGTTAATCTTTGTGCACTTTTTCATATGCTATTGGATATAAATAAGAAAAAAATTCAATGAAGAGGTAGTTTTACATTTTGATATTTTAATCAATTACCTAACAGAAGATGTGAACTGTGTGGCTTGACAAGTACAATTTATATAATTAATACACAAGCTTTTAATTGGTCTTCAAGCTCCATATAAACCCTTGTGATACTGTCATTAAAAACATAGTGTTTCTCTATATAATGGGGTGATATTAGGAGCCCAGGAACAAAAGTGGTAACTAAGATTCCCAGATGAGTACGAATAAGAAGCTGATACACTACATTCTAAGTCCAGAAAGCTACAAACTGTTGAGGCTATCTCCCCACAGGGCTTTCTGAGAGAGGTATACTGTGGAACCAGTTCTAACTCCCCTCAATGATCACCCCACTACACAACCGTCACCACCATTGGGAGAAATGAAGGTGCCTTTGAGAGAAGGCCACTGTAGGAAAGTTGTTCCTTCTCTTCACCTCCTTGTGGGAACCTCCCTAAAGTCAAATGGGAAAGATTCCAAAGAATTGGTTGAAAATAGTGGAGGTCTCTTCAAGAAGGGGAAATTGGCTTTTTGGTTCCTAGTTGATCATCTATTAGGCACTGTACTTACAGACCTGCCTCTGTGCTACTGAAACAGGGGAAAAGAACAATGAGGAAAGATGCAAAACTACATGGTAGAGAACTGCAAGCATCAAAAGAAGAGCTGCCTTCTTATGTCCCCAGTCTCCATGAGATCAAGAAGGGTAAATAAATTTGGTGGGGGGGGAGGGAAGGGGGAGTGTGTGACCAAGTTTTGACTCAGACCTTAAAATAATCATCCAAACAGATTCGAGCATTAGAGAAATAGTATCAAGACACCAACAACTGGGAGATATACAAAAGATGTAGTCTAGTCTAGCAAAGGGCCATCAATGCTTGTGGGGGCTTGTTGGTGTGAGCCCTTCTCCAGTGAGTCTTTTTGAAGCTCTCACCATAGACACTGAGTCTATATACAATAAGTTGGAAGAGTAGATACCACCAACCTTGACACAGGCAGTCAAATAAGGGTATCACTGCCTTTCCTAGCCTTTCTCCTGCCCAACATTAGGACAGTAATTGCCTGGTAGAAGTAATGGAGGAGTGAAAGAACAAATCATGCATCTTCACCAATGTTCATTCCAAGCCTTTGGAGTCACAGTCAATATTGTGCAAGAAAAGAGAGGGGCTTAGTTTCTGAGATGGAAAATATAAAACTAGTTGGTCAGAATCTTACCAAACTAAAATGAAGATGGTTTAATAACCGGAAGTGACAGAAAAGTTATTGAATTATACTAAGACATAATTAATATAAATGGATTCCTAGCACAGAAAGGGGTTGTGGTGATTGATACAACACAGCTGGAGCTTGTGAATGAAATAAAATTATTTCATTTTACTCCCAAATGAGATGACATCCTTATGTAAATCACTAGAACTGAATCAGAAAAATATATGTAGGTATAGGGGTCTGTAGGTGTACATGTATGTGGGTGTGGCTGTATCACAAAAAAATATGTGCTCAAATAGCAAGATGAGCAAAAGAAAAAAATAGAATTCAAAGAAAAGAATATAAGCATATTTGGGAAAAATGCAAAGGTCTAACACATATGTAATGAAGTCGCAGGAAAAAAACGAGAGAGAAGGAGATGAAACTCAAAAAATTTCCAAAAGTGATGAAAAAAATCAAACCAGACATTCAGGAGACACCAGAAAACCCAAACAGCAGAAATGCAAAGAACATCATAGATAAGCATAGATAAGTTTTCCAAAAACAAAGACCAACATGTAAAACGAACACAGAAAAAGGCACATTTTCTTCAAGAGAGAAAAAATAAGACTGACTTGACTTCTTAATAACATAATGGAAGCCAAAAGATAATGAAATTAAATCATCAAAATACTAAAAGCAAGTGAATACTAATCTAGAATTTTATACCTTGATAAATTATCTTTCAAAAATGAAGAAAAAATCTATTCAAACAAAAAATGAAAAAATTCTTTGCAAGCTGATCTACAATAAAAGGAGCTCTTCAGGCAAAAGCAAAATGATCCAACATGGAAATATAAAAATACAAGAAACAAAGAGCAAATGGACAGAGTAAATATAAATACAAGGGTGAATTTAGATGAATATTGACTGTATAAAAATAATAATAATGCTATATGAGATTTTTAGAATTTAAAAACTTGCCACAACAGCACAAAAGGTAGAGTGGAGGGGAAAATGAAGTTTAAGTGTTCTAAAACCCTTACATTCTGAAGAGTAGTAAAAGAGTTAATTTACAGTAAACATTAATAAGGTAATACTCATGTTTTAATCTCTAAAATAACCACTAATAGAATGGAAAAGACCATATAACTAACAAATGATAGAGAATAAGACTGAAAAAAGTATCTACAAATGTTAGCAAGAGTGGTAGAGGAAATGTAACTGAGATTTGTCCCTATAACTCAAGGAAGAAGAATTAGAAGAAAAGAATGTGAGTTTTAGAGAGGTCTTCACTCGATTTAATGACATATTATTTAATAATTAGTAATGTTTGAAAATGAAAAGATTCTGTCACATGCAATAGGGTGCTGTCACTGGCTATGTGGCCAGCAACCACTTTTCAGGAATGTTGACTAAGAGAATAGATGCTCACAAGAATCCCTTTCAACACTAATATGCTATGATTTTAAATTTGGGAGAACATCTGAATAAGTGTATCGAGAACCACATTATTAGAGGGGAAAAAAAAGGCATGATGAGAATCCTTAATTCATTTGCTTATTCATACTAACAACAAATATGTTTTGAGTGTATACTATGTACCAGGCACTGTTGTAAGTTTGGGGGTTATATCAGTGAACAAAACAGACAAAGATCACTGTTGTGGAATACAGACAACAAATAACATGGATAAATAAGTACATTACTCAGTATGCTTTTAAGTTGGGATCTCAGTAGAAAAAAGATTACATACTTAATAAAAAGTTTAATTAAATAAAACCACATATGATAAACAAAGAGAAAACTAGAAGAATCATAAGACAGAACAACCAAACTGAATTGGCAGTCCAAAACAAATGGGACAAGAAACAAAGGAAATGCAAAAGAACCAGAAAATAAGTGACAAAACAGCAACATTCAGCCCTCATATTTCAATAATTACCCTAAATGTAAATGGATTGAACTCTCCAATCAAAAGATACAGAGTGGCAGGATGGATTAAAAAGCAAGACCCAACAATATGCTGCCTTCAGGAAACACATCTCAGCACTAAAGACAAGCACAGGCTCAGAGTGAAAGGATGGAAGACAATACTCCAAGCTAATGGCAAACAAAAGAAAGCAGGTGTTGCCATACTCATATCAGACAAAGTAGACTTCAAGATAAAACAGGTTAAGAAAGACAAAGAAGGGAAATATATAATGATAAAAGGGACACTCCATCAAGAAGACATATCACTTATAAATATATATGCACCCAACATAGGAGCACCAATGTACATAAAACAACTATTAACAAACCTAAAAGGAGAAATCAACAACAACACAATAATAGTAGGGGATCTTAACACCCCACTTACAGCAATGGATAGATCATCCAGACAAAAAGTTAATAAAGAAATATTAGACTTAAATGAAAAACTGGACGAGATGGACCTAGTAGACATATACAGAGCACTCCACCCAAAAACAGCTGACTACACATTCTTCTCAAGCGCGCATGGAACATTCTCTAGGATAGACCATATGTTGGGAAACAAAGCAAGCCTCAATAAATTTAAGAAGATTGAAATCATAACAAGCATCTTTTCAGACCATAAGGCTATGAAACTGGAAATGAACCAGGAAAAAAAAAACTGGGAAAGTGACAAAAATGTGGAGATTAAACAACATGCTACTGAACAACCAATGGATCATTGATGAAATTAAAGGAGAAATCAAAAACTATCTGGAAACAAACGAAAATGATAACATGCCATATCAAACCATATGGGATGCAGCAAAAGCGGTCCTGAGAGGGAAACTCATAGCGATACAAGCCCACCTTAACAAACAAGAAAAAGCCCTAATAGGCAACCTTAAATTACACCTAACAGAACTAGAAAAAGAAGAACAAACAAAGCCCAAAGCCAGCAGAAGGAGAGAAATAATAAAAATCAGAGCAGAAATAAATGATATTGAGACCAAAAAAACAGTAGAAAGGATTAATGAAACAAAGAGTTGGTTCTTCGAGAAGATAAACAAAATAGACAAACCCTTAGCCAGGCTTACTAAGAAAAAAAGAGAAAAGGCTCAAGTAAATAAAATTAGAAATGAAAGAGGAGAAATTACAACGGATACCATGGAAATACAGAGGATTATAAGAGAATACTATGAGAAATTATATGCCAACAAATTGGACAATCTAGAAGAAATGGATAAATTCTTAGACTTATACAACCTCCCAAAATTGAACCAAGAAGAAATGGAGAATCTGAATAGACCAATAACAAGTAAAGAGATTGAAATAGTAATCAAAAACCTCCCAAAAAACAAAAGTCCAGGACCAGATGGCTTCTCCAGTGAATTTTACCAAACATTCAAAGAAGATTTAATACCCATCCTCCTCAAACTATTCCAAAAAATAGAGGAAGATGGAACACTTCCTGAATCATTCTATGAGGCCAACATCACCCTGATACCAAAACCAGACAAAGACAATACAAAGAAAGAAAATTACAGGCCAATATCGCTGATGAACATTGATGCAAAAATCCTCAACAAAATATTGGCAAACCAAATACAACAATATATTAAAAAGATCATACACCATGATCAAGTGGGATTTATACCAGAGATGCAGGGATGGTTCAACATCCGCAAATCAATCAACGTGATACATCACATCAACAAAACAAAGAATAAAAACCACATGATCGTCTCAATAGACACAGAGAAGGCATTTGACAAGACACAACATCCATTTATGATAAAAACTCTCAATAAAATGGGAATAGAAGGAAAGTACCTCAACATAATAAAGGCCATATATGACAAACCCACAGCTAACATCATACTCAACGGGGAAAGACTGAAAGCCATTCCTCCGAGAACAGGAACGAGGCAGGGCTGCCCACTCTCACCACTCCTGTTCAACATAGTACTGGAGGTTTTGGCCAGAGCAATTAGGCAAGAAAAAGGAATAAAAGGATTCCAAATAGGTAACAAAGAAGTGAAACTCTCACTATTTGCAGATGACATGATTGTATATATAGAAAACCCTAAAGAATCTGTTGGAAAACTGTTAGAAACAATCAACAACTACAGCAAAGTTGCAGGGTACAAAATCAATCTACAAAAATCAGTTGCGTTTCTATATGCTAATAATGAACTAACAGAAAGAGAGCTCAAAAAGATAATACCATTTACAATTGCATCAAAAAGAATAAAATACCTAGGAATAAATCTTACCAAGGAGGTGAAGGACCTATACAATGAGAACTACAAGACATTATTGAGGGAAATCCACGATGACATAAAGAAATGGAAAGATATCCCATGCACGTGGATTGGAAGAATAAACATAGTTAAAATGTCTATATTACCTAAAGCAATCTACAGATTCAATGCAATCCCAATCAGAATCCCAATGACATTCTTCACAGAAATAGAAAAAAGAGTACTAAAATTTATATGGGGCAACAAAAGACCCCGAATAGCTAAAGAAATCCTAAAGACAAAGAACAAAGCAGGAGGCATCACAATTCCTGACTTCAAAACATACTACAAAGCAATAGTAATCAAAACAGCATGGTACTGGTACAAAAACAGACACACAGATCAATGGAACAGAATTGAAAGCCCAGAAATAAAACCACACATATACGGACAGCTAATTTTCGACAAAGGTGCTAAGAACATGCAATGGAGAAAGGAAAGTCTCTTCAATAAATGGTGTTGGGAAAACTGGACAGCCACATGCAAAAGAATGAAAGTGGACCATGTGCTATCGCCATTCACAAAAATTAACTCAAAATGGATCAAAGACCTGAAGGTGAGACCTGAAACTATAAAACTCTTAGAAGAAAATATAGGCAACACACTATTTGACATTGGTTTTAAAGGAATCTTTTCGGATGACATGCCTACCCAGACTAGGAAAACTAAAGAAAAAATAAACAAGTGGGACTTTATCAGATTAAAGAGCTTTTATAAGACAAATGAAACCAGAATCAAGATGAACAAACAACCAACCAGCTGGGAGAGAATATTTGCAAAACATACATCTGACAAGGGGTTGATCTCCATAATATATAAAGAACTCACACAATTGAACAACAAAAAAACAAACAACCCGATCAAAAAATGGGCAGAGGAAATGAACAGACACTTCTCCAAGGAAGATATACAGATGGCCAATAGGCACATGAAAAGATGCTCAACATCACTAATCATCAGGGAAATGCAAATCAAAACAACACTAAGATACCACCTCACGCCCGTTAGAATGGCTATAATCACCAAGACAAAAAACAACAAATGTTGGAGAGGATGTGGAGAAACAGGAACCCTCATACACAGCTGGTGGGAATGCAAATTGGTGCAGCCTCTATGGAAAACGGTATGGAGATTCCTCAAAGAATTAAAAATAGAGATGCCCTATGATCCAGCCATCCCACTACTGGGAATCTATCCAACGCACCTGAAATCAACAATCCAAAGAGGCTTATGCACCCCTATGTTCATTGCAGCATTATTCACCATAGCCAAGAAGTGGAAGCAACCTAAGTGTCCCTCGACTGACGATTGGGTTAAGAAAATGTGGTATATATATACAATGGAATACTACTCAGCCATAAAAAAAGACAAAATCGTCCCATTTGCAACAACATGGATGGGCCTGGAGCGTATTATGTTAAGTGAAATAAGCCAGAAAGAGAAAGACAAACACTGTATGATCTCACTCATATGTGGAATATAAACCAACACATGGACAGAGAAAACTGGACTGTGGTTACCCGGGCAGTGGGGGTGGGGGGTGGGCACAAGGGGTGAAGGGAGTCATATATGGGGTGATGGACAAACAAAAATGTACAACCCAAAATTTCACAATGTTAGAAACCATTAAAACATCAATAAAAAAATAAAAAAATAAAAAGTTTAATTAAAAAACTACTTAAAAAAGGTAAGGGCAAAGTTTATGGAAACCAACAAAGGCTGGTGCATAATCCCAAGGCTAACAATTTCAGGGGGCTGTTATATCAATAGTCCTGATAGAACAAGCTTAGAGCAGAACCCGGAAAGGGCCATGTGACAAGAGCTATGGCTTTTAGTAGAGCAAAGAAGCCCATCTGTAGAGACACAGCAGGGAAGGAGCTGGGGAAATAAATACCCCAGCCTTGTTGCCCTTCTGCCCTCTGATCTAGTGCAGTGGCCTCCCATTGGCTCCACTCAACTGAAACCCAAAGGACAAGGGAGCCTGTTGATGCTATTCATACATTTCATGATCCCAGGGCACAGAGTAGGGTGGAGAAGAAGTGGCAAATGAAAAATATCCAGTATGACACGCTAGAGGGTAATAATTATGGAAAGCAATAAGAAGAAGGATGGAGTAGGGAAAAGGGGACAGGAGTTCAGGGATCAGGAGAGGGTGTTGTAAAATAAAGTGGCCAGAGTAGACATAACTGGGAAGGTATCATTTGAACTAAGACTTGAAGGAGATAGGGAAGTTAGCCAGGTGAATATCTGAGTCAAGAGTATTCCAAGAAGAAGGAATGGTCGGTGCACGGCTGCTGTGTTCAAGGAAAAACAAGGCAGCCAGTTTGACAGGAGCAGAGTGAGTGAGGGGCAACATAGTAAGAGATGTAGTCAGTGTTTCAGGGGGCCAGACAATCCAAGGTTTTAAAGTCTATTGAAAGGGCTTTGGTACTTATTGAGCTGACTGGGAAACTGATGAGGGGTTTTGAGCAGAGTAAAGACATGACCTGACATATTCTAAAAGGATCATTCTGGCTACTGTGTTGGAAATAGACTGTGGCAGAAAGAGGCAGGAGGAGCACCAGGGCAGTGTGTGAGGGTGCTATTGCAGTTATCCAAGTGAGATGAGGCTCAGACCAGGGTGTGGCAGCAAAGATAACTAGTCAGATAAAATTGAAGTTAGGATTTCCTGACAGATTAGATGAATGAGTGAGAAAAAAAAAGGAGTCAAAGATGCCCCCTAAATTCGGGCTTTGGAGCAATGGGGAAGATAGAATTGCCATTAGCCAAAATGGTAAGAATGTAGGTGGGGCCAATCAGGAGTTTATTTTGGATATGTTGAATCTGGAGAATCTGCTGCATCTGAAGTGGAGATATTGACTAGGCAGATTCATAAATGAACCTGGAGTTGGGAGAGAAGTCTGGGCTGGAAACAGAAATTTGGGAGTGGTCAGCATATTTTGTTGTAGTGACCCTGAGCAGAGCTGAACTCTGCTCTGTCCTTCTGCACCATCTTCTCATCTTCTGGTGCCCGATCAGACAATGCTCCACTGCTATTCATAGGGTTTTCATGGCCAATTTTTTTCAGAAGTGGGTGGCCAATTCCTTCTTAGTTTGTCTTAGTCTGGAAGCTCCACTGAAACCTGTCCATCATGGGTGAGCCTGCTGGTATTTGAAATACCAGTGGCATAGCTTTCAGCATCACAGCAACACTCAGTGACCACAGTATGACAACTCACAGATGGGAGCTGTGGTTCCCTGACCAGGAGACGAACCCAAGCGGCAGCAGTGAGAGGATCAAATCTTAAACACTAGACCACCAGGGCTGGGTCTGCATATACATGATATTTAAAGCCACGATATGGAAGACATCACTAAGGGAGTGAGTATGAATAGAGAAGTGAAGAGGGCCAAGGACTGAGGCTTGGGGCATGCAACACTAAGGTGGTAGGGAGAAGATGAGGTATCTGCAAAGGAGACTGATAACGAGAAACCAAAGAGAGAGGAGAAAAGCCAGATGTCTTTTAATAACAACAACAACAAAATAAGTCTGTCAAGCAGAAGGGAATGACCACTGTGGTAAATGCTTCTGATAGGCCAAGTAAGGATGACAACTGGATTTAGCAAAATGAAGGTTATCGGTGACATTGACAAGTGCAATTTTGGTGGAGTAATGGGGAGACAGGGATGTGAAAGCTTGACACTAGTGGATGAGAGAGAGAGTAAGAGGAGAGAAATCCAAGACAATGAGTATAGACAACTTTTTCAAAAAATTTTACTACAAAAGAAGTGGTAACTGACAGAGGAAGAAAGTTTTGTTTTGTTTTGTTTTTAGTGTGGGAGAAATAGCAGCATGTTTGTATATTGATGGGAAATATCCAGTAAAAAGAGGAAATTGGTGATTTGGAGAAAGAGATGAGAATTGCTGGAGCAATGTCCTTAAGAAGGCAAGATGGGGCTGAATCTAGGGCACAACTGAATGGACCAACTTTAGATTGGAATATGAATCAATTGGAACATCTGTGGTAGCAAGAGGAAGGCAAGGTAACTGATGGAAGTAACAAAGCATAGATGTTTCTTGTGAGAAATGACACATTAACCTATTTGCCTAATAGTAAAAAAAAAATTTCATAATCAATCTTATCTTCCTTACTTAAGCTCCCCAGAGTGGCAGGAAGAGCGTAGGTTCTCTATTATGAGTGAGAATTTGTATTACAATATGAAATTAATTTATAGCTAAATTGATTTTATCTTGAAGGCAGGGAGTGATCATTACTAAGTCTTAAGTGACAAGCAATAAGATTAGACGATGTGAATTTAAGCACGTTCACTATCTGAGTCCACTTAAAGGCATGAAAAGTCTGGGACTATAGACCTGAAACCGTAATAGAAGTTTGTATTAGTGTATTCTTTGTAACTTGGAAAAGGATAAATTGCTAATTATCTTGAAAGGTCCAAAGAAAGACATCAACTTAGAGGTAGGGGAAGTCAGATTCCAGATATCTTATATCAGACTGAATTTAGTCTAAGCTCTAGGGAGAGAAATTTCCCTACTTTTTGTTCTTTAAACCACTTATAGGAAACCGTATGAGCCAGCTATGGAAAAAAACAAACTGAGAACGTGCGTCTCCTTACCCATCAGACCCAGGGATCCATCCCAGGTCAGTGGCATTGAGTTCTATTGCTCTTTAATTATTTTCCTATCAGTACAATCACAACAACCTTTCATTTGAATAGCATTTTATAATTTACAAAGCTTTGTACTACATTAAATGGAAATTAAATTGAAAGGAGTCTCGAAAATAGAGGAAAGACAGAAATCTGGCCTCTGGGAAGACAGCTGGCTACATAGAAGTTTATATGCCATCAGCATTGTCCTATATTCTCTTCATTTTTATTTAACCATATACCAAAGACAAGAATTTCAGGGGGAAATTAGCAGCAATAGATTGCACACCTATCAAAGATGTCATTTTTGTGAAACACGGCTGTGTTCATAGAGTTAAAACTAAGGATCTGAGTGCCCCTCCTGCCCTCTTTGATAAATCAATGGATAAGGTTATCTTAGACTACTTTCTAGGAATGTTATTTTTTCTTATATCAGCGATGCCTAAGCCAGGACTTACCTTTAGGCATTTTCTGATGAACTGGCAGGCTGTGATCTTCCACGGGCCTGTTAATGAGAGCTGATATGTACAAGGGTAAGGAAGCCTATAAGAAGAAATTCCTCTCTGCTGAGAAGGGAAAGAGATGTGAATAACCGGGAGGTGGATATTTATTGAACATCTACTTTGTACCATCCCTGGTGCTGGGAAATTGGGATATATAAGGAAACAAATATAGACACAGCCCTTGTTCTCAAAGGGCTTACTGTCCAATGGGGGCTGGGAGGAGACAGACATTAAATCAAATAGTATCACACATAAATGCAAACAGAAATGGAGCAGTTATGATAGAAGGTAGAATTTGCGATTTTCGGGCGTATATTGGCAAGAAAAGGTTGTGTGCATTGCGGGAGGGTGTGGTGCTGGGTGGTTTGAGTGGTATGGTCAAATGACACAGACTTCTCAAAGCAAAATCTTTTAGAAGAAGGATTTATGGTCTGCAAGCAAAAGTGGGATGTCAGAAACATTTCAACCCCATATCCTGCTCTGAGGCTTCTGGATCTTAAGAAAACAAAGAGCCAATACTTAAAAGAGTTACAAGGAGACTGGCATCTTCAGGGGAGACCTACATTTGTATTAAGGCCAGGAGCTGAAGAAACCACATACGAGAGGAAGGACATTGTCGGGTTGGATGGCTGGGGACCAGCAATTCCAAGGGCACAGTGAAATAATTCAGGCTACCAGAGAGTGAGAGGCAATGGATCAGGAAAAGGAAAGTAAAATATTATTGGGATAAGGGCTTATACTGTGAGTATTGACTGATGAAAAGATGGATTAATTCATTTACTTAACTGTTTAACAAATATTAAGCATCTGTGGGTTCCAGGGCTGAGGATCCAGGTGAGACAAAGAAGCAGGTCTCTCCCTCCACTGAGAAGCAGTAGAAGTTGAGTGGTTAGTAGCACTGACTCTGGAGCCAGGCTGCATGAGTTTAAATTCTGGCTACAACAAGTTATTAGCCATATGACCTTGGGCGAGTTACTTGACATTTCTAAGCTTTGATGGTCTCATCTGTAAAATATAATGAGCTTGACGATTATATGAATTAGTCTATGTAAAGCATTTAGAACATTCTCTGGAACAAAGTAAGTACCATACACGTGTTAGTTATTAGGCGGCTTACGTTCTTAAAAGAAACAACAATAGAAAACGGCAAACAAGATAATTCCAGATAGCAGTAATGCTATGAAGGGACTAGAGAGAGAGGCAGCCATGCAGAAAGCTATGGGCAGCTTAATGAAGCATCGAAGAGTGGAGGGCTCTGGCATCTCACTGCCTGGGTTCAGTTCCTGACTCTCCACCTTCAAATGTGTGACTGAGGGCAAATTTCTTAAGCTATGGGTCTCCGTTCACTAATCTCTAAGTGATTAATAACATTTATCTCATGGAGTTGTTTTGGGAAATTAGGCAAGCAAACACTCGTAAGTTACTTAGTGCCAAGAATAGAGTTAGTGTATAATAAGTATTGGCTATTATTATTATATTATTATTATTATTTTAGATAGTGGAAGAAGCATGTGAAAAGCTCCAAAGGCACATTAAAAGAACAGAAAGAAGGCCATTATGACTGGAAGTTAGTGAGCAAGAGTTACAACAGTCTTTGACAGGAGGCAGGCAGCAGTCCTAGCAGCCATAGGACTTGTCTTTCTTGTCTGGATAATGGCAGGAGCAAAATTGTACCTACTTGAGATATTGGATGTAGGCCTACAGACTCCTACATTCTGACAGTCTGGTCCATTCTCCAGCCTGGAACAAGAGTTGGTGGACCTCTAGACAGCAAAGGGCTGCAAAGCTTTATGATACACAGGGCACAAACTCTGCAGCCTAAGTACCAGGTCAAAGGAATGTCATGATAATGTAATTAGCCAGAGGGACATTCTTCCTATTAAGGCACCAGACACACAAAGTTTTGGCTCAGTGAGGCCTGGAGGGAACACAGCATGTTTAGTACCTCTAGAGTTCTACAGCTTCAGGCCACTAGGAGACATACTCATGAGCGATTTCATGGAGAATACAGCAGCGAGGACTACCACAACAGCCTGAGCCTCCCTTAAGGGATTTGAGGACAAAAGGAGGGCACAAGTGCTCTTGTGCATGAGAATCTAAAGGGGCTTCCAGGAATACATAGGGTGAGATTTCCTGATAGGTACAGAACTCTTTGCAATTAGTTCAGGTAATAATTAGGTAAAATTTGGGTGTTAACATTAATGTGATTTTATTTGTACCTGCTGGTTAATGATGACTGGGGATATTTGGGATATATATGCCTGCTGTTTTTCCAAATAAAATGTAGCCTTGTAGAGTGCAGGTACTGTGTCTACTAACCTCTAATAAACTAGTCATTTAATAAATATCACTTGATGATGATAAAGATGAGTCTTAGTTTCAATAGAATTAAAGGAGGCAAGAATTCCAGATCTTAGAAGTGAAGAATCATTCAGTTTCACCCGGCCTCAAAATATGGACAAGCATTGCTGAAGAGAAAATATCACAGCAGAAATAGGAAATTCTTTGGAGGGTAATAGAAGTAATTCATATTTGAGTCACTTAATGCCAATGACCCAGGAGTAGATATCATAGGTCCTGATTCAGCCACATGGCTTAAGTTATGATATTTTGGGCATGTCACTTAAATTTTAAAATAATAATGATGATCATAATTATAAACCTGTATCATTTGAAAGTATTTACTATGTGCCAGTCACTGGCCTAAGAGCTTGACACCTATCAAATCCTTTGATCTTCCTAGCAACTCTAAGAGAGAAGCACTCTTATTTCATTTAAGGAAGAGGACCTTGGGAAACAGGTAAAGCAACATCCACAGGTCACACCAATTATAAGTGGCAGAGCCAAGTTAAGAATCCAGGGAGCCCCCTCTTCTTTTTCTTCCTTTCCTTTCCTGAACAAGGCAGTCCTAAAGTCATGGGGTGAGACTGAGCATGGTAGGTATCCACACCAGGAAGGGGGAGCCGCAGTGCCCTGGCATGGCACAGGGTGAAGAAGTGGAGAGTCTGGGCGGAATGAGGAGAGTTCTGGCAAAAGGGCAGCCTGGCACAGGGTGTTGAATCCCAAGTGGAATAAAGAAGGCAGCCATGTGCAGGGAGCCCAAGACAAGGCCCAAGAGACTGTACCAAAGCTTGATACCAAATAGTGTGCTGCATGCCTAGACCTTTTGGAAAATGACTGTCATAGAGGGAACAAGATGATACTCAGAAAAATAAAGTATGCGGAAACATTAGATAACATATAAAGTACAGACAGCAACAGATCTGCAATTAAAGACCATTGTCAGATATTAAAGGATGGTCTTTATAAGATGACTGACATGTAAAAGTCTTCTGTTCAAACATCATAAGCTTGTTAATATGCCATTGGTAGATCCACTCTTAATTACTGTGACTTAAAAACTGTTTTTAAAAGATATTTAGACAGATAGATATTTTTAAAGATTTTTTTCCTTGATACTTGATTCTTTTAACATAAAACTTGTCAGAGTTTATTGGTATCACTACACTAAGTATTTCAATGCCTGTATTGGCACATGAAAAATATACAGTTATCATGCAATATTTCTCTAGTACAAAGAAAGGCACTCAGAAATAAATATATTAATTTGCCTTACAAATATTTACCAGTAATCCAGTACCATAAGGAATATTCTGATTTTAAAAACAGACATAAAAAAACCCAGTGACGCCAAAACGAGCAAACTAATTTCAAGATGATAAAAATGATCTCTCTGAAAATACTGCTCCCTTTTCAAAAATAAACTTGGGATATACTGGGAATTAAAAACAAATTTTTTCAAGTTTTTAAATTTCTAAATTTTCACATAAATTTCATTTCAGGTCAAAAACATAAATACATTATGAAAAGTTGTTAAAAGAATCTTTCTGGAATCATTGCCATAATAACAAACTTTATGCTGTTGTTTTTGAGGTTGTCCTTTAGTATATAGACTATAGACTGCACTAAAAAGTATAAAGAGAAAGTAACAACTTTCTCCTTAGGTACTAAAAGGAGGCAGATATGACCCAAAAGGACTCCATTCTATGCTTTAATTTGCAGTGTTTTACGAAAAAAAAATAGACGAGACAAAGTAAGTAGACTAAGACAATTCCCAAGAAGAGAAAACGTAATAGTAGACACTTTATCTCAAAAGGTAACATCAGCTGATAATGAATGTGGAAACTTGAAAACGCGAGTGATCTTTTCTATAGGACAGTGAGACGGTGGATCTTTTGATAGCATGAATGGTTATGTAAAAACAGAATATCAATTAAAAATATTTTACTAAAACTACAGATCAAACAAATTCTAGTGATTTATAATGAATGGCTCAAGATCTCATCCAGCTAAAAGACTTCAATAATCTAGCCTCTCCAAATACATTTGGAATGGAGATCTAATTGGATGTTCTATTTAGAGTCTGTGCTATTGAAAAAGGCTTTTATCAACATTAAATGGGCATAGTAACATAATTCAACAAGCAAGCAAGTAATGGAATGGAATTAAACAAAGGAAAACATACACCGACAAAGGTGAACTTTGCGTTGGAGGGCTTCAATTGCGTTTTTTTTTTGTTCTGAATTAAACACAAAATGTCCAGCATAGTCTTCCCAGCAAGTACATTATTTGTTGGAAGCCAGAATGCTGCTTCAATGCATTCTGATTCCTTATTTTGTTACATAATAATATGCTTAAAAAGCAACACATTGTGAGCTTGGGAGCTGTTAGGCATTTATTTACCATGGTGGGTTAATCTCATTCAGTGAGGTATAGAAACTCAATAATGAGTGCTACAGTATATAAGCTAATTGCTAGGATAAAACCAAATGAATAATTACTTAACTCCAGAATGAGGCCTGCGGGAATTTTTCTTTAATAAAGGTTTAATTCACCAGTGATAATGAATGCAATCTCATATACTACTGAATAACACCATTAGCATAATGGCTGTGATACAAAAACTATAATTAGAACTAAACAGAAACGTTAATTACAACCACCAAGGTACTGAATGAAATACTGTTGTTTAAGAAATTGACCTGTTTTGCTGTCATGCTTTATGGGCTCAAGGACATCTCTGTAATTAAATATACATGTATATAAATATATATATGCATATATATAAACATAGAATAGGGTTTTATATCATTCTACTGGAATCCTCTTAAGTGTAATAAATACATTAATGAGAAATTGTCTAGAATTTGAAATACAAGCTAAACACAAAAATGATTAAAATTTTTGTTTTTTATCTTGGTTAAATGCAACCATCAATATTTATGTTAAAAAATCCAATATTAGAGAGAGTAGATGTCTCCAATTTTGCAATTTACTGGTGTTAGCTCTGTGAACACTACAAAAGCAGTTGCTAAAAATGAACAGATTAACAAAGTGTGAAATATCACTATAATAAGTAGGAAAAATAAGTTGCATAATCAATGAAAAAAAGTCAAAGTACTAAGCCAATGGTTCTAAAAAGACTCAGCTGTGATTCTTAAAATTCTTTGAATTTCAATCACCAGATATATAAATATGTATATAATATTTAACTGCACACATAATAGAAGATTTATGTATCTAGATATATGTTGATAAGCATTTGGAAACCAAGTGTCACACTCTACTAAACATCAAAAACAATAACAATAACCATAACAACCCTCTATTATTATACAGACACTTTCAATGGGATATGCTTAGAAATATTATCAAAAAGATAAAGCAATGTGCCTCAGATATGGTTTATTGCCAACCCTAATGGTATTGAGTTTTCATAATAAAAGAAGCTTTATTTTTAAGATAGAACTTCAATAGAAAATAAAAACAAATCAGTAGGACTAGAAAAATGAATCCCTGGCTACACTTTTACTCCATTACTCAACTTTAATAGAATAAATATATTTCCCACTGTTTTTCTATCAATCCTTTCCCTCCATTACAATGTATTTTCCAACAGTCCAACACAATTTTTGAGGTCTCATATTTGTAGCATCCCCAGTAATGTACCTGGAAAGTCCTTCTCCTCCCATTATCAGGCATCCCATGAAAACTCCATTCTTTAATGAAATATTATCTGGTAGTAATGCATACAACAGATGTATTTCTACTTCATAGTACTAATTACAATTTTTTGTGACACGGATGATTGCTCACCACAAGTGCATTGCTAACCATAGCATAGACCCTGCCAATAGCACATAAGGGAACAGAAGGGAGGGGGCATTAGTTTAGATGTATCCCTTCCCATGCTGCTCTCATATCCTCTTATGCTAATAAAGTGTGTGGGTAGAACTAATTGTTGTTTGCAAGTTTCTCTTTTGCCATCCACCATCCTGGAAAATGTGCCTAAAACAATAGACCTAAATGGCCAGCTTTGACTTTTGAACTCCAGACTCAAGCTGGAGGTTCCAATAGGTGAATATAACTCCTAAATAGGTCCTTGAGCTTGAGCAAAGAAAGGTTTTCTTATATCAAGGAATGTCATCATCTTGCACAACTTTGGATGGGTTATAGAATGTAGCGTGGAAAAGGAGGAAAAGACTATGATCTAGCAAATTAGATGAGTCAAATCAATTCTGGCACCAATGGGATGAATGATCACCCTCACCACTTAGACACTTCTCTAATTGCCTGGTGGGCATCTCCAACCCAATGATCTACAAACTAACCCCAGCTTGGTATTGGTCTGCACAATTGGCTCTTACAAACTCTACCTCAGTTAATGGTAACACTATCAGCTCAACCTCCCAAGCAGGAAAACCAGAAATTTTTCTCTACATCCTCATCTTCAATTGAATAACAACCTTTTCATAATTTAAAATTTTTATATCTCTTATCCTCAATAATTCATTTTTTCTGATTGAGAAGGAGGGGCTACAGAAGAGAAAATAATTTTCCTACAACAAAAACTTGAAGGAGCTTTAATTTACCTTGAATTAAAAGAACTATTTTTAGACCCATTAAAAGTTAACACTAGAATTTTAAAAAATAGTACTTTAATCTGGACAGCATAATGTTAACCATTTTTGGAAAATGTGTCACCAACTGACGATCGTAAATGTGGATTAAATACTATTAGTCCATCCAAGTAGGTATAGAAAAGCCTGTTGTCATATATTAACTCTTCAAAATATGAATGTTGAAATTGCCTCTGACCATATGGTTAGAGAGATCTCACGTTTCTCACATTAAGCAATACTGTGACTTGCTTGTCTTGCTAAAGGAAGAGAAGGAGGGAGATCCTAATGGCTCCCAGCAATCAGTACTTGTGCCCTTGAGTGATCTCTGCAGTTAGAGAATGTGTGCACAGTCTGAGAAAGATTCACCTTGCTATGGACCTTGAACCATTCTGCAAACACACAGAAAAATAAATTAGTTAATTCAACTGCTGTTGCTGCTGCTAATACCGTCCTTCACTGAGGAGGAAAAAAAGCAGGCAGGTACAGGTAGTGTGGAGGACTATAGAGAAGGAAATTTGGAAATGGCACAAAAATCTGCTTTCTGCCTACAGCTTACTGGCATATAAATTTCTGAAAAGGGGAATCATAATCAAACACAAACCATCTATTTTGTTGTATAAAAATTAGCAACCATGGTTCAAGCATTGGCTCTGTTGAGATACAATGCTTTTCTTTTTTTATTTTTTGCATTTTCCACTTCAAATACATAAAAACTCCTGTCCAAACAGAGCCTGATACTACACCCACAATGAGATTCAGCCTCCTCTGTATTTTTCATTAACTCAGGCCCAGCAGTTGTTTTTAACAGCTAACATTTTGTGTGAGTTACAGTCTTGCTCACTGCTGAGATATAAATGCAAAGTAATCACTCTAATAAGTAGATGTAAACATTTACAACAATTGCAACAAGTCTCTGCAACAAATAAGGGGATATACAGAAAAATAACCAGCAGCAAGCCAGGAAATAAGTCTCAATTCAACTGCATGAGTGTGAATGTCATTCAAAGCTCTGATCTTTTGTTGCCTTTAGTAATTTCAATACCCCAAAGTCACTAATGAGCTTGTACTTTCAATGCCAAAAAATGAGAACCCTGATGAAGAACAAAAAACAAAACCAAGACTTCCATTTTCATGTTTGTGCCAAAGACGCCAGCAGAGAACTCAAGGCACTTGAATGACTGCATCATTTCCATAACAGAATGAAATTATAATACCTCAGTCCAGAACCAAACAGGGAAAGCCTTCAGCACCCTCAGAGAACAACAGGCCCTCAGGCGGGAAGAAGCTGGACAGATGTGAAGAGCAGAGAGAATGCCAGGAGAGCTGGAGCCGAGGGAGGCCGACCAGAGAGGAGCAAGATGAGGGCGGAGAAGCAGGCAGCGATCAGGGTGTGGAAAGCTTGGTAGGTCAGGATAAGGGGAACAGAAGTTATTCTAAGCACAATGAAGACATGAGAGGGTTTTAAGCAATGTAGTACCATGATCTGACTTATGCGTCTTAAAGGTAACTTTGGCTGTTGATTAGAGAATGGGTTGTATAGAGCAAGAATGAAACCAAGAGAACCCGCTATTGTAGATGGTGGTTTGGTATTCAAGGGTCAGACTACAGATAGAGGGGGAAAGGATAGACAGATCATGGACAGGTATTAGAGGAGAAAGTAAGGAAAAGAAAGAGATAAAGAATGAGACCCAGGTTGGGACTTCGGCATATGGGAGAATGATGATGCCATTCAGAGACAGGGAATACAGTAAAAGGGGAAAGAATGAAAGCTTATATAGAATTTAAGTCAATAATTTTCAGTTTTCTGACCTAAATCAAGCACTCTCTGTTATATGCCATGGATATTATCACTGCCTTTTAACAGTTTATAATCTCCTATGACACAGAGAAACAAATACATAAGTAATCACTGGAAAAGAATAGTTAACACATAAAATGTATTAAGTGTGAGCTAAGCACTAGTCCAAGAGATTTACTCATTTAAACCTCACACAAACTCATGTTACAGGTGGTAAAACTGGGGTCCAGAGAAGTAAAGTGACAAGCCCAAGATCACCCAGCTGATAAATGTTAGAACCAGGATTCAAAATGGAGGCAATTTGCCTCCAAAGTTTATGCCCTTAACCTCTTACACTATACAACTTTCAAAACACACACACACACACAAACACACTGAAAGTTCTATGGTAAAGGTATAACAGAATAAAGGTTGATGCCATCTAAGCATCTGGGAATGTGGAAAAGCCACTCTGAGGAGGGCAGTGCAGAATAAACTTTGACAGCTAGGTAATTTTTGACAGAAAGGAAGAACAGGGTGTGGTTGCTAGCCAGGCAAAATGGTTAGGATACGTATAAAATGGGTAAGATAAAGTCACCTTAGTTAGAGAATCCAAGAAAAGCATGAGAAATTACTTCTTCTCAGATATAATTTTGTCTAAGTCATGCTTTGCCAAAAATAATTGACACTGAAAGCAAATGTCTATTCTAAGTTGGTAGTTTGTCTAATTCATTTCGATAATGGTGAGAGTCTGATAGCTCATTACTTACGTGATCTCTGAGTACTGAGTGTTCCACCATCTCAGAAGAGAAGGAGATATTTATCTGGATGAGATTAAGTAAATAGAACAGGTTTGTGGTACCGTGAAACCTGGCAGTTTTCATCTACAGGCCTTCGTACAGAGAAGCGGAAACATCTTTGAGGAATGGTCAGCAGGATCTCTTCTAAAAGAAGAGTCAGACTGGGGAGGATGTAGAGATGGAGGAGTGTAAGTGGGGTGGAGAGGGGAGTATTAGCAAATGCTAGCCCTGGGAATAACAATATCTAAACCAACCCAACATGGTTCTCACTTATCCTTAATAGGGTCAGGCATTATGAGCTCTAAGAGTCTTGCAAGGGTCTCTATGGTAGACAGAATAATGGTCCCTCAAAGACGTCACACCTTAATTGTTGAAACCTGTAAATATGTTACCTTACATGGCAAAAAGAGACCTTGCAGATGTGATTAAGTTAAGGATTTTGAGATGGGGAGATTACCTGGGTAGGTCCAATGTAATCACAGGGTCTTGATAAGAGGGAGGAAGAAGAGACAGAATCAGAGAAAGAGACATAAAGATGAAAGCAGAGATCAGAGAGGGAAAGATCTGAAGCTATCTTTGAAGAAGGAGGAAGGGGTCACCAGCCAAGGAATGCAGTTGCCTCTAGAAGCTGGAAAAGGCAGAGAAATGGATTTTTCCCTAAAAACCCCAGAAGGAATACAGCCCTACTGACATCTTGATTTTAGGATTTCTGGGCTCCAGAACTGTAACACGATAAATTTGTGTTGTTTAAACCACAAGTTTGTAGTAATTTATTATAGCAGCAATAAGAAACTAATAGTCTGTAAGTTTTGTAATTTGCTCATTTTGTTATTTTTATCTTTCCATTTGTTTGGTATTCATTCATTCTCTTTTGTTTCCAACTTTATTAAGGAAAAATTCACAAATATAATTGTACATATTTAAAGTGTACAGTGTGATGATTTTATATACATATTCACTGTGGAATGATTACCAAGATCAAGATAATTAACGTATCCATCACCTCACGTAGTTAATTCTTTGTGTGTGTGTGTGGTGAGAATACTTCAGATCTACTCTCAGCAACTTGCAGGTATACAATGCTGTATTATAACTATAGTCACCACACTGAACATTAGATCCTTAGAACTTATTCTTCTTATAACTGAAAGTTTGTACCCTTTGACCTACATTTCTCCATTTCCCCCTCCTCCCAGCTCCTGGCAACCATCATTCTATTCTGTTTCTACAAAATTGGCTTTTTGTTTTTTTTTAGATTCCATAGATAAATGATACCATACAATATTTGTCTTTCTCTGTCTGGCTTATTTCACTTAGCATAGTGGCCTACAGGTTCATCCATGTTGTCACAAATAGCAGGATTTCCTTTTGTTAGTGGTTGAATAATATTCCATTGTATATATATCACAATTTCTTTATCCATTCAACCATCAATAGACACTTAAGTTGTTTCCATATCTTGGCTATTGTGAATAATGCTACAATGAACATAGGGGTGCAGGTATCTCTTCAAGATGCTGATTTCATTTCCTTCAGATACATATCCAGGAGGAGGATTGCTGGATCATATAGTAGTTCTATTTTTATTTTTCTGAGGAATCTCCATACTGTTTTCCATAATAGTTATACCAATTTGAATTCCCACGAACAGTGTATAAGGGTTACCTTCGCTCCACATTCTTGTCAGCATTTGTAACCTCTTGTCTTTTTGATAATAGTCATTCAACAGGTGTGAGGTGATATCTCATTGTGGTTTTGATTTGCATATCCCTGATGATTAGTGTTGTTGAGCATCTTTTCATGTACCTATTGGCCATCTGTATATCTTCTTTGGAAAAATGACTACTCAGGTCCTTACTCAAGTCCTTTGTCCATTTGTAAATTGGGTTATTTTTTTTTCTTGCTATTGAGTTGAGCTCTTTATATTTTTGTATATTAACCCCTTCTTAGATGTACGGTTTGCAAAAACTTTCTCCCATTCTGTAGGTTGTCTCTTAATTTTGTTCATTGTTTCCTTTGCTGTGCAAAAGCTTTTTAGTTTGATGCAACCTCTTTGTCTATTTTTGCTTTTGTTGCCTGTGTCTTTTGGGTCATATCCAAAATATCGTTGCCCAGACTAACGTCAAGAAAATTTTTCCCTATGTTTTCTTCTAGCCTTGCAGGACATTTGGTCCTGTCCAAAACGTCCTTAAGATATTTGGTCCACACTAAAAGGTTCTTGAAATTTGGTCCTGTCCAAAATGTCCATGAGCATCTTTGGTCCGTGATCAATGGTTTTGGACAGGACAAAATATCACGGGCCTTTTGGCATGGAACAAATGTCTGATAGACGTTTTGGACAGGACCAAATGGTCTCACAAACAGCAAGAACTTATTGGTGTGGACCAAATGTCTTATGGATGCTTTGGACAGGACCAAATGTCTGCTAATCTCTTCTAGTATTTTCACAGTTTCAGATCTTACATTTAAACGTTTAATCCATTTTGAGTCAATTTTTGTATTTGGTGTGAGATGAGAGTCCAATTTCATTCTTCTGCATGTGGATATCCAGCTTTCCCAACATAATTTATCGAAGAGACTATCCTTTCTCCATGTGTGCTCTTGGCACCCTTGTCGAAGATCAATTGACTGTAAATGCGTGGATTTATTTCTGGGCTCTCTTTGCTCTTCCAATGATCTATATGTCTGCTCGTATGCCAGTACTATACTGTTTTGATTACTGTATCTTTGCGATATACAATCACGCATAGCTTAAAGATGGGGCTACATTCTGAGAAATGCATCGTTAAGTGATTTCGTCATTGAGTGAGCATCATAGAGTGTACTTATACAAACCTAGATGGTATATCCTACTACACACCTAGGCTATAGGGCTAATCTTATGGAACCACCATCTTAAATGCACTCCACCATTGACTGAAACATCATTATGCTGTGCATGACGTAGTTTGAAATGAGGACGTGTGAGGCCTTCAGCTTCGTTCTTCTTTCTCAAGATTGCTTTGGCTATTTGGGGTCTTTTGTGGTTCCATATGCATTTTACAATTTTTTTTACTATTTCCGTGAAGAATGCCATTGGAATTTTGAAAGGTATTGCATTGAATCTGTAGATTTCTTAGGGTAATATGGATATTTTAACAATATTAATTCTTTCAGTTCATAAGCACAGAATATCTTTCCATTTATTTGTGTCTTCTTTAGTTTCTTTCATCAATGTCTTTATAGTTTTCAGTGTACAGATCTTTCACCTCCTGGGTTAAATTCATTCTTAAATATTTTATTTTTTTATGCTATTTTAATTGAGATTTTTTTCTTAATTTCTTTTTTGGATAGTTCATTGTTAGTGTATAGAAATGAAACTTATTTTTATACATTAATTTTGTATCCTGCAACTTGATTGAATTTGTTCTTTAGTTCTAATAGTATTTTGGTGGAGTCTTTAGGGTTTTCTGTATATAGGATTATAGAATCTGCAAGCAGAGATAATTTTACTTTTTTTCCAGTTTTGATGCACTTTATTTCCTTATCTTGCCTAATTGCTCTGGCTTACATTTCTAGTACTATGTTGAATAGAAAGGGTGAGAGTGGGCATCCTTGTCTTGTTCCTGATCTTAGAAGAAAAGCTTTTAATTTTTCACCATTGAGTATGATGTTGGCTGTGAGCTTGTCATACATGGTCTTTATTATGTTGAGCTACATCCCTTCTATAGCTAATTTGTTGAGAGTTTTTATCACGAAAAGATGTGAAATTTTGTCCGATGCTTTTTCTGCATCTATTGAAATAATCATATGGTTTTTATCCTTCACTCAGTTAAAGTAGTGTAGCACATTTATTGATTTGCATATGTTGAGCCATCCTTACATGGTGCATGATCCTTTTAATGTACTCTTGAATGCAGTTTGCTAGTATTTTGTTGAGGATTTTTGCATCTATGTTTAGAAGAAATGGATAAATTCCTAGAAACATATAACACACCAAGACTGAATCATCAAGTAATAAAATATCTGAGCAGACCAATAGCAAGCAAGGAGAGCGAATCAGTAATCAAAAATGTCCCAAGAAATAAAAGCCCAGGACCAGATGGCTTCCCAGGTAAATTCGACCAAACATTTAAAGAATAATTAATATTAATCATTCTCAAACTCTTCCCAAAAATTGAAGAGGAAGGAATACTTCCCAATTCATTTTATGAACCCAGTATTACCCTGATACCAAAGCTGGAAAAGGACACTACAAGAAAAGAAAATCACAGGCCAATATCCCTAATGATCATTCATTCCTTTATTCATCAAAGTTTCATGAAGCCTCAAGGCTTGCCAAGACTTCCTTGGTGCCTAAAATATAACAGCAAATAAGATAAAGCATTTTCTACCAAAATGCTCACTGTCTAGTGGAACGGACAGAAACAAATCAGTTAAGTGAAATAAAATCTTTTAAGTGACGGAGTGGGGCAACAGTGGGGAGATAAACAAAGGAAAGAAGTTCTGCTAGCTGGGGGGGTCAGAGTGAATGAGGATATGAAGAAGTGTTCAGAAAGGCTTCGTGGAATCTTCCCCCCATCGCTTTTTTGTTCTTTTCGGTGAGAATAACTAAAAATTCTGAGTTGGAAAGAACTATGGTATTGTCTTGGGGAGTTATATAAATAGGGGGACAAGGAAGTATATCCCATTCTCCAGCCAGTCTTTCAGGGGATGGAATGCCAAGGGATAAAACTCTCAGTGATGGCAGCTCTACCTCTTTGGCTGGGTCCTGAGCTTCCTCCTGGGAGGAGGGGGAGGAACCTCAGTGAGGGCCTGGGCCTGAGAAGGCCTCTCAGGGTGAACAATAGAAAAGCCACAGAGTTTTTAGGCACAAATATACTCAGCAAAATTAATCTTTCATCCCCCCCCCCCCCCCCAGAAAGCCAGATATTAGGGAAGAAATGTCACATTTTCCTGAAAGTTTATCAAGGTAAAAAATAATGTTGAAATTTTATTTCACTTTAAAAAGAAAACAACTACCAAAAAAACTCTATATGTTACTATCAATTGCAAGTTGTTTGTATACTCTGATTTGTAATTTTTCTATTACTTTTTTTTTCTTTCTGGTTCACAAGTCTACTAGTTATCCTTATACGATAATGAGTGGTTTTTGTTCTACTGTCTCCAAATTGTGACTAACAACCCAAAATTGAATGCCATAGTTGCAATAAAACACCACATTCTAAAGACAACCCCAGACACATCCTTGGGAAACTTCTTAAAAAGAAGTTAGAACTGGTCCATTATCCCATCCCCTGCATAGGTCCACCCTATTTAAACAGAGCACTACTTAAATAGAACACTAGGAATGTAGAGTAGACTATCTGGAACAGTGAGTAGTGGTCTAGGGTAATTTGTTTTTTCTCTCCCTTCCACAAGGGAAGGGAGACATGCTCCTCTCCCCCAGAGCCAAGTGATGACCCATAAAAATTGGGTGAGGTTGCAAGAAAGAGAGACCAACATCCTATTCCTGCTTATGCAGCAAACTTGCTCTGTGACTATTGGACCAAAGGAAAAGGAATTGAGGAAAGCAGCAGGAGAAAAGGCAAGAGTCAATGGTGGGAGCTCCCACTTCCATTATTTGGTGTGGCGAGAATTTCATGTTTCTGGCAGATCATGTTTGCTATGAAAGGTAGCCAGACTTGGGCTGCCTTGCAAGTATTTCAACCAAGAAGACTGCCTCCTGGACAAGGGGATCCCAGCAGCCAGAGGCTCTGAGCTGCACCCTGGGGCAGGGCAGAAACTAAGCTGAAGCCATACTGGAACCATCTCCCCTATCAGGTAACCACAATAAGGAGGCCCTGACGGGGTGCTCTGAAGGACACACACAACTCATGGGAGAGCAAGCGATTGGAAGACAGGTTAAGTAGAAAATACCTTCACGTCTTTTGTTTAGTCTCCCCATCTGTCCTCCTCACCCCCCACTCATGCTCCAACTCTAGTGGAGCTAGATGAGAAAGAGAAGAGGGCACAGTGGGAGGATGAAGGAAGGTACAGGCCATGCTTACTTCTCACCCATGTTTCCAGCCAATACCTGCCTGGCTGGGTTGGAAAGAAATGGATATGTGGAAGGTACTGAAGTTTTGCGCTGGAACAAACAGTACTGGATTTTTTTAATATGTGAGAGGACAAGAAAGCTACGGATCTGCCTGAGAAATTGTTAAGAGACAGAAAAGGGGCATATCTGAGAATGGTGAATGAAGAAATAAACAAAAATAGATGTTCCCCACAAAGTTCAAGCTGTTCAGTAACTAGTGTTTACCAGTTGGGTATTTAGAGAACAGCTTTTACAAGTAATATCTGCCTAGAAACAAAGTTTGAGATGTGATTTACCCCCTCCAAATAAGCAGAGAAAAACACATATTCAGTTCTCCCAAAGTCCCTAAAACACATATACAATTTCCGGCTCCTGGGAAGCAGAACGAGGGGAGGGAGGATGTTATGCAGAGAACAGGAAACGTTAGGTGCAAATGCTTATCTGACTATCATATATTACTCTGTAAGTTAAAAATACACACACATGTGCATACACCTGCTACTTTTTCTAGAAAGAAAATAGTACAATCACCATAGTTTTATTTAGCTCCTTTAATTTTCTCTAGGAAACAATATTTTTCCATCAAAATATTAGGAAAAAAATAATTTGCCCTAGTAAAGGAGAATGCAAACATAGTAACTCTAATTTGGAAAGATACTGAACCTATATTTATTGACTAATCAAATATATTGTAAAACCAGAAAGACACAGCAATATTTAAAATCTAGCTGATTACCCTTTGGAGGCAGATGACTAACAGCTTACCTCAGCAAAGCAAAAATTGCTACCAGAGATTTTTTTTTATAGAAATGGTCCTTATTTATTATCTAAGTAACAGCTGTATAGGCAAGAAGTGAAAGCTCTTAAAGGCATGATTTTTAAAAATCCAAACTTATGTTACAGTAATGTGACGCTAATTAAAGTAGTGGCTTGGAAATAAATTCAAGATGTCTACTCCATAATCCACAGTAATGAAGAAAGGAAATGTAGATCGACCAAAATAGCGAACAGAGAATCAGTTGTATTTATTGTGGGATGTAATTTTTATTCGAATATTTGAGCCAGGGGAATTTTTTAAATGCCTCAGAAATTGCCTTAAGACTGTGCACGTTATTCTATCTGACCCTTGCTTGCTCAATAACTTCTTGTAACTCACTCCATCCTGAGAACACACTGCTCTCTTTCCCAGCTGACCCAACGCAATAGCCTAAGCTCAGCAAACCTTCCAAATTCTCTCTGGGGAAAAATAGTTTAAATGAACAACCAATTAATAAGCTCTTGTTTTGTCCAAACACAATATGGTTAAGAAATTTTGTTTCGATGACCTTTCTTTCAGTATTTGAAAGGTAAAAAATCCAGGATAACAGTAAAGAATGATTACATGAGAAAGGTCTCAACTATCAATAAAGGGAGTTATCGCTGCAGAGTGAACACTTTTCATTTTGCCCTTGTAGAAGTCTGCATGATTATTTATGACTTAAGCCAGCAAAGTGCCAAATGACTTCCAGGCTTAAGTTAGTATCTTTTACATAATACAAATCCTCTCTCTGTATTCATCTAGGAACGAGTGAAAACAATCTTCTATTAGATGTAGTGAATTGAACCTTAAGATGACTGAGAAGAAATTAAAAGAACATTTAAGCATATGAAAAGAGTTCCAATATTCAGACCGAGATGACTGAATCAGAGATGGGTGAAGGCATCTTCAGATATGAAAACACACTACCTTGAATTAACTTTCAGAAGCCAGGCAAACTTGAAAAGGTACCAAAAGACTAAGATAGGCAAAAGCAGTCTCGTTCCTTTTGTTCTAAGGATGGGCTCCAGAAACCATAGAAACATTGACATTAATCTCAAGAGAAAATTATGGGAGAGGTTTTGTTTGTACATATTTAGGGGAAAGGGGTGGACATCAAAGGGTGGAAGAAAGGGGTGGAGTCTAACTGGGGTCAGCAAGAAAATTCAAATCAGATCAATAATATTTCTTTTTATTTTAATGCTATTTCTCTATTAGAAGAGTAAAAGAATATCCCAGACACACATGGTCCTGATTGTATTGAAATATTCAACAAAATCATGTGATATTATGGGAAATAACATAGAAAAATACAGAACAATGAAATGATATCAACCCAGAGTGCTATGCTATTCTATGCCACTGGGTTCTTTCCTTTGGCAATATTATTTTTCAGTGACTTGAAAGGCATGAAAGTCATGATTATCCACTTTTAGAAGACAAAAGCCTATTTAGATTTATTTAGAATGAAATACTTAAAGCTCTTTTCCTTTCATTTGGGCTTTTGCACAAGCTGTTACTTCTGTCTGCAATAACTTTCCCCTGCCCTCTCTGGTTTGTCCAACAGAAAAGTTCCTATGTGTCCATCAAATCTCAGTTTGACTTACAATTATATCCTCCAGGAACTGCAGGAACTTCCCCAAGGAACTGCAGAAATATTTTTCCCATACCTGGGTGAGTGAACTAAATACATTGCTTGGTAAACTAGTTGTTTACTTGCTGTTCAGCCATCTAGACTGTGCCTGTCTTGAAGAAAGGATATTTTTCGTTAAATTCATCTTGATATCCTAAGTGTCTGAAATATAATAGATATTCAGTGTTTGATGGATAAAACCAACTTGCCTGATTCCAGAGAAGTTAATCAGGATGGTGAGAAACTCCTATCTGAAATTGCAGACGAAACTGCAGCTAACTAGATGATAGAAAAGAAAATTCCCGGTAACATGAAAGACATTGACCAGTTCATTGCTCCAAAATCCTACAGAAATGACCCATACAATATTAAAAAAACAAAATAAAAATAGAGGGAAATCTGATCAATAATGAGAGGGGATCACCACCATGACATCATTTTTTAGTAAGTTATGCAAAAAATAGTAAGATAGGATCATATTGAAGACAGGAAACGAGAGATGATTCCCAAATTCTCCTCTTGGGAAAGCTCACAATCACCAGGAAGGAAGAAAATCCAGGCAGAAACCCACTAACACCTCTTAACTATGAAGAGTAAATACTGGATTCATTGACAGCACATGGCCAATATGGAGCACCCATTTAGACTCCCGTCTGCCACAAGGAAGTCAATGGCCCTGGAAGGCTGCACTCGGGCTGCAGTCGTCAGCAGGTGAGTGGAGCAGCAGCAGTACCAGGAAAGTTGACTCGGATGTAAGGCTGAGAGTCAAAAGAAGACACATCATCCGTAAGCCAGTTCCCAATATACTAGTTTCATTAATAAAAAAGAAATTGCTCTATAAGGAAGTTCCCTTATTAGTCATAGAAGAAATTCCATATAATAAAGTTATAGGACTTTCTTTAACTTTAGCTCCCTCCCGGTTCACCTTAGACTGCTAGATCACTGGTTATGTAAATTTACGTCCATTAGTCAAAAATCTCAAGATAGCTAAAGGATTTTTACAGCACAGTTTAGACAATGAGAACCCATTAAACCATTTACAGGCAATTACCTGAAGAGACTTCTCCTGTTCAATGAATAATTGTTTTTAAGTATTTAAATAGATAAATATATACATATAAAAATATATATAAAGACATACTTTTACAAAAATAACTTATTATTGAAAACAAAAGTAAAATTTATAAACGTTATCAACTTTGTGCTCACAATAAAATTCAAGGAAAAAAGGGATTCTGAAACCAGAGATGAAAAATAAAATCATAAAGCAACAGGCTGAGAAGAATAAAAAAGAACACTATGATGTGAGGGAAATTGAAGAAATGCAGTTGCAGAATTGAAATATGCACCAGGAGCAATGAAAAGTAAAATTGGTACTACTGGAAATTTGAATTCATTATGTAGGGGACAAAAGGGACAAAATTTCCAAGCAAGCAGAAAGGCTAGAAAATCAGTATTCAATAGACATCTATGTGTTGTTCCTAAAGAAGACACCAGAAAAAAGTGAATAAAGATTAAAATAAATAATTAAATTAAAAATATCTTTATTGATCTATATATCTAAAGGGCTGAATCTGCAGTTCTAAAGGGCTGACTAAAAATCAAGAAAATTAATGCAGAAAAAATACATGGCTATATAGAAATGAAATCTTTAAATTTCAAAGAAAAAGAAAGATTCTCCTAACCATCCTGTTTAAGGCAGTTTGAGGGGAAAGGGGAATCAAGGTGGCTTCAAAATTTTTCCACCAAATAATAAAGGCTAAAATGGAATGAAATGACATCTACCGAGTTTTTACAGAAAATAACTGTAACCCAAGATTTTGATGTGCAGCCAAATTGTAGGTCATATGTAAACGCAAAAGAAAGATTCTCTGAGTACTAGAGCTCAGAATCTAAGATATTGGGTATTTTTTCTATAAATATTATTTGAAGGCGTACACCAGCCAACCAAGAGGTGAACCACAGGGAAAAATAAATAAAAAACTGAAATAACCAACAAAATACCAAAACATAAAAAAGAATCTGTATCAGGCCAGAAACATTGAGGAACTGTAAAATATCATATACACTGCAGAGAACTGAGGGACATGCTCATTTCAAAACACCTACATCTAAAAAAATACCATCTAAATTAAAAGATAAACATCAAATTGGGAAGAAAATGCATCTGGAATTTTGACAGAAAAAGAGTTATTATTCTTAGTATATAAAGAACATTTCCAAATTATTAAGAAAAAGACAACCACACCAATTAAACAAATTTAGCAAATGGACCATTAACAAAAAAAGAGTCTCAAGTGACATGTACGCTTTGGAGAAAAGATTCACTCTTACTAGCAATCAGATAAGGCAATTTAAAACAATACTGTTTAAAAAATGATAAAAAAAATTTTTTTTCTTCTCTCAGATTAGAAATAATAAATAAAAAGTATGATACTACCCCAAGATGGCCAGAGTGAGAAGAAATGGATATTCTCATACACAACTGGTGGTAATATATGAATTGTTAGTCTTTCTGGAGAGATATTTCTACAATGTGAGTTAAAAACCTGAAAATGATTTACTCTGTGACTCAATAATTCCACATTAAAATTATTGAACAAAATGTATACACAACAGAATGTAAGAATGATATAGGAAAATCATCAATTTACTTATTCAACAAACTTTTATTGATTACCTATTGTGTGCCAGGAACTATTCTAAATCGGGACCATGGCAACTCAGATCCCTCATCTCATGGAGTTTACACTGTAATGGGGAAAAACAGGACAATAGGCACATCATTGAAGTTTCTGGTTATATTACTTAAAAGATACATAGGAAAGAAAACAGAAATTCCTAAAGTCATAGAACACCAATAATTTAGACATAATTTTAAAATAATCTTTCTTTCATATATCTATTGAAGTAGTGTTTCTTAAAGATATGCCATACAAAAAAGGCAGAATTCTATAGTCACGTTGTATTGGCAAACACTCTTGGTGATTCCCAATACGTATTCCCTAGCTGAAGGCTCTGAAAAGTTCTGAAAATAAGATATATGTTTCATTTTGTTTAAGTTTTCCAAAACTTGTATTTTTTTAAATGTATCTCTATAGTTTTTACCAGATTGTATAAAAATGCATTTGAAATACTATCACAAAGAATAGCATAAAAAAGCAAATATAAATCATACGAAATCACACCATCCTGAGATAACCACCACGAATATTTTGCTGCTGACCTTCCTTTCCTTCAGCTCTCCATGTCTATATAACCACATAGTCAAAACGTGTATTCAGAGATTGTTCTAGTACTGTCCTTACTGTAGATGTATTTGTTTTCATTTTTTTTCTTTTCTCTCATCCCTCCATTTTCCATCCTGAATATCAATATTAAGAACACAGTTGTTACTTGTCCCATATTCATATAATCATGTACAATTTTTTATGTAATGGGATGTTAAATGGGATTGTCCCTGTACTCTGAGAGTGGGTTGAAGCCCTAAGCAGAAGGTGATGAGTGACAAGTGCCAACACATTCTGAAGATTTTAAAGAGAAGTCCTGGACACATTTTCACATGACTTACCAAGAGGGGAACAAAACTGGGCCTGTGAATCTCAGTCATTCCCCAACTTGAGCCTGTATATGGATATTTATTTATATGAAGAGGTGTTGGCCTAATAGAGAGTGAGCCAGCATTTCCTCTTCCTAATAAAGGAGGGAATGCTACCTTCCCACTTACCATACCAAGTGCAGGAGTGGGGAGTGGGGAGGGCAGCAATAAAGTCCTTGGGACGATTAAAGTCTTGCATAAGAAGAACCTACTATGTTATTATCTGTTTGGATGCTTGCTGACCTAAGAAAATTCACCAGCCCAACCAGTACTACATCTACTTCTATCACAAAAGAATTCTTGGGGAATAAAACATAGTCCTACAACAGTTTGGGGGAACATATCATTAAAATAGAGGCTGCTGGAATTCCCCTGACATCAGAATAAGGGAAGAAGATTGCAACGGGAGTAAAGTAGATTTCCATGGATGTGGGGCAGGACGGTAAGTTTTCCATAAGTCAAGTGATACCATAAATGTAAGTAAGCTAAAGCTGCCTTGAAAGGATCCCCTTTCAGGGTGCCTGGCAGAAGGAGAAGACCCAAAATATACATCCATTGGAAGTGAGCTAAGAGAAAATTATAAAATGATAGACCACAAGTACGTCACTCAAATTAGGTAAAGGTGGAATACAAAAGGCCACAGCACCAGGTGTTTGTGGTAGGGGGGCCACTGAATAATCTACAAATGCATTCCCGAGAGAAAGAGCTAGCAGCAGTTAGACATCTGTCATAACACACAGCATACAGGAGCCAGGAAAGAACTCCAGATAGCATCAGCATTTGCTTGGTTACCTCTCATCTCTCCTCCCTCCTCTGACTCGGGAAGAATCAGAAGCAGCAAGAAAGTGAGGAAGAAAGGCAAGAGCAAGACGGAAGAATAGTGAAAGAAGAGATAGCGCATCAGGACTCACCCCTTCCCCTCTCATCTTCCTCACTGCTACTTTGCAAAAACAAGGATCCAGCTTGAACTAGGGGTGAGGGAACAGGTTTAAAATGGTTGAGACACTAAAGTTTTGATATTAGGTTAGATTGGATGTTTTATTATCTGAAAAAAATGACTGGAAAAGCCAAGAGATCTGAGATCGAGATATAATCCAGGGAAAAGGAAGAGATCTCCGACAAAGTCTTTTGGTCATCAGCGGAGAAAAGTAACAGTTATTTCCTTATTGTATGCCTTTGAGACTATCACATTTAATAAACAAGATAAATATATCTATCTTGTGTGTATCATTATTAAATTTACAAAATGCAGTCATATTTTAAATCCTTTATATATTTCTTCACTTCTTCCTCTTATTTAGTAATACATTCTGGGAAGCCCCCAAACAGTTCTAATTCATTCATAACGGTTGCTTTTGAGTCTTTGGTATTGACTCAAGGTATTGATTCAAGGGGCCCAGTTTTTCCATCATTCCCATCTTACAGACTTTCATTTCATTTCAATATTTTTTTGCTGCTACAAAAAAACCTGCAATATGCATTATTTTATACTAAATTTTATTTCTATGGGATCATCTTCCAGGAGTCTGCTTGCTAGGAAAATTTATGCATATTATATTCTAATATATTGCCAAAATGAATTCCACAAAGAATATAACCAAATTTCCTCCAGCAATATATAAAAATGTCATGTTCTTGGAATCCCCACTAGCATCAGATATTACCACTGTTTTTAACTTTTAACAACTTAAAAGTTGAAAAGAGATATCTCATTGTTATTTTAATTTGCATTTCCCTGACTGCCCATGAGGTTGAGCACATTTATTGGTCATGTGAATTTGCTCTTCTGGGAAATTCCTTATAACAGCATTTGCCTATTTTTCTACTCAGTTACAGGCATGCCTCATTTATTGTGCTTCGCTTTATTGCACTTCGCAGATATTGCATTTTTTACAAATTGAAGCCTTGTGGCAACTCTGCGTCCGAGCAAGTCTATCAGTGCCATTTTTCCAACAGCAATTGCTCACTTCGTGTCTCTGTGGCACATTTTGGTAACTCTTACAATATTTCAAGCTTTTTCATTATTATTGTATTTTTTATGGTGATCTGCGATCAGTGATCTTTGAGGTTATTGTAATTGTTTTGGGCACCATGAACTGTGCACATATAAGACTGTGAACTTGATCAATGTTGTGTATGTTCTGAGGCTCCACCAATTGGCCATTTCCCCATCTTTCTCCCTCTCCTTGGGTCTCCCTATTCCCTGAGACACAATGATATTGAAATTAGGCCAATTAATAACTCTACAATGGCCTCTAAGTGTTCAAGTGAAAGGAAGAGTCACACATCTCTCACTTTAAATCAAAAGTTAGAAATGATTAAGCTTAGTGAGGAAGGCATGTCAAAAGTTGAGACAGGCTGCAAGCTAGGCCTCTTGTGCCAAACAATTAGCCAAGTTGTGAATGTAAAGGAAAAGTTCTCAAAGAAAATTAAAAGTGCTACTCCAGTAGACACACAAATGATAAGAAAGGGAAACAGCCTTATTGCTGCTCTGTAGGAAGTTTCAGTGGTCTGGATAGAACATCAAATCAGCCACAACATTCTCTTAAGCCAAGGCCCTAACTCTCTTCAATTCTATGAAGGCTGGGAGAGGTGAGGAGGTGAGGAAGTTGCAGAAGAAAAGTTTGAAGCTAGCAGAGGTTTGTTTCATGAGGTTTAAGGAAAGAAGCCATCTCCATAACAAAAAAGTGCAAGGTGAAGAAGCAAGTGCTGATGTAGAAGCTGCAGCAAGTTATCCAGAAGATCTAGCTAAGATAATTAATGAAGGTGGCTACAGTAAACAACAGATTTTCAATGTAGACTAAATAGCCTTATATTGGAAGAAGATGCCATTTAGGACTTTCATAGCTAGAGAAGAAAAGTCAATGCCTGGCTTCAAAGCTTCAAAGAACGGGCTGACTCTCTTGTTATGGGCTAATGCAGCTGATAACTTTAAGTTGAAGCCAGTGCTCATTTACCATTCTGAAAATCCTAGGGCACTGAAGAATTACGCTAAATCTACTCTGCCTGTGCTCTATAAATGGAACAACAAAGCCTGGAGGACAGCACATTTTTTTACAACACGGTTTACTGAATATTTTAAGCCCACTGTTGAGACCTACTACTAGGAAAAAAAAGATACATTTCAAAACATTATTGCTCATTGACAAGGCACCTGGTCACGGAAGAGCTCTCATAGAGATGTACAACAAGATTAATGTTGTTTTCATGCCTGCTAACACAATATCCACTCTGCAGCCCATGGATCAAGGAGTAATTTTGACTTTCAAGTCTTATTATGTAAGAAATACAATTCGTAAGGCTATAGCTGCCACAGATAGTGATTCCTCTGATTGATTTGGGCAGAGTAAACTGAAAACTTTCTGGAAAGGATTCACCATTCTAGATGCCATTAAGAACATTCATAATTCATGGGAAGATGTCAAAACATCAATAGTAACAGGAGTGTGGAAAAGGTTGATTCCAACCGTCACAGATGACTTTGAGGGGTTTAAGACTTCAGTGGAGGAAGTAACTGCAGATGTGGAAATAGCAAGAGAACTAGAACTAGAAGTGGAGCCTGAAGAGGTGGCTGAATTGCTGCAATCTCATGAGAAAGCTTTAACTGATGAGGAGTTGCTTCTTATGGATGAGCAAAGACAGTGGTTTCTCGAGATAGAATCTACTCCTGGTGATGATGCTGTGAAGACTGTTGAAATGACAACAAAGGATTTAGAATATTACACAAACTTAGTCAATAAAGCAGCAGCAGGGTTTGACAAGATTGACTACAATTTTGAAAGAAGTTCTGCTGTGAGTAAAATGCTATCAAACAGCATCGCATGCTACCAAGAAATCCTTCCTGAAAGGAAGAGCCAATCGATGCGACCAACTTCATTGTTGTGTTATTTTAAGAAATTGCCCCAGCCACTCTAACCTTCAGCAACTGCCACACTGATCAGTCAGCAGCCATCAACATTGAGGCAAGACCCTCCACTAGCAAAATGATTACAACTTGCTGAAGGCTCATATGATGGTTAGCATGTTTTAGTAATAAACTATTTTTAATTAAAGTATGTATATTGTTTTTTAAGACGTAATGCTATTGCAAACTTAATAGACTACAGTATAGTGTAAATATAACTTTTATATGCACTGAGAAATTAAAAAGTCCATGTAACTCACTTTATTGCGATATTAGCTTTATTGCAGTAGTTTGGAGCCAAACCTGCAATATCTCTGACATATGCCTGTATTTGTCTTTTTCTTATCAATTTAAAGGACTTTTGTATAGTATAGAATTTAAACATTTATGTCCCAAGTATTACAAGTATTATTTGCAAATCAATCATACCTTAGTCATGCATTATTTTTTCACTCTTTTACAAAACACTTTTTTTCTTGGAATAATTTTAAATTTATAGAAAAGTTACAAAGAAGGTATAGAGAATTCCTGAATGCCCCTCACCTAGTTTCACTTTCCTCTGATGTTATCATAGTCCATCATCACGATACGTTTGTCAAATCTAAGAAACCAATATTGGTATATTATCAATAACTAAATTTTAGACTTTATTTGAATTTCACCAGTTTTTCTGTTAATGTCCTCTTTCTATTCCAGGATCCAATCCAGAATACCATGCTGCATTTTTGTCATCTCTTTAGTATCCTCTGGTTTGTGATAGTTTCTCAATCTTTTCTTGTTTTTCATGATCATGAGAGTTTTGAGGATTACTGGTCAAGTATCTTGTAAAATGTCCCTCAATTTGGATGTCTGATGTTTTACTCATGATTATACTGGGTGATGGATTTTGGAAATAGTACCACAGAGTGCTCTTCTCATCACACAGTATCAGGCAGTACCTGGTACCACGTGACATCACTGGTGAGGGTAACCTTCATCACTTGAGTGCCATAGTGTCTGCCAGGTTTCTCCGCTATAAAGTTACCTTTTTCCCTTTGCATATTCTATTCTTTGGAAGTACTCTTTAATGCCATACTTTTTTTATAATCAAATGCATAATTTTCATTTAAACTTCTTGGTTTCCTACCTAGAACATTTCCTCATAGCTCATGGAATAAAGCTCCTCCTCCTCAACGTGACCCACAGGTCCCTGGAGGATGTGACCCTCACTATCTTCCTCAGCCTCATTCAGACACACCTATTCTATTCTTTCTTTCTCTCCCTCACCTCTGGTTTAACTGAGTTAAATTCCATTCTTTCTTACATAACAACTTACATAACACTTTTTTCACAAATATATTTCATGAGATCTCAGTTTGGGTCTGTTGACACATCTCTGTGCTCACATGGCTCATTGTTCACCCCTATCACAGACCTTATTATTGTGTGCTATAATCCTCTGTATCCTTCACTGGATTATACATTACAATGGTGCAGCGGTAGTGCCTTTCTTCTTTCGTCTGTGTCTCCAGGGGCTAGCATAGTGCCTGATATATAACACGTACTCAATAAATATTTGATGAATAAATAAATAAATGCTGTTTCAGAATACCAGGGTCTTTGTCATAAGAGCCCTCAAAAATATTTGTTTATTGGGCCAGCCCTGATGGCCTAGTGGTTAAAGTTCAGCTCGCTCTGCTTCGGGGGCCTGGGTTTGGTTCCCAGGCATGGAACCACACCACGTGTCTATCAGTAGCCATGCTATGGTGGCGGCTCACATAGAAGACCTAGAAGGACTTACAATCAGAATATACAACTATGGGCTGGGGCTTTAGGGAGGAAAAAAATAAGAGAGAGGAAGATTGGCAACAGATGTTAGCCTAGGGCAAATCTCTCCCAGCAAAAAAAAAAAAAAAAAAAAAGGTAAAAAAAATATTTGTTTATTGCTCTTAATTTTCATTCATTCATTCAAACAGTATTTAATACACACCTTCTTTGTGCCAGATACATACCGGGTACTAGGTGCCTAGTGAGTAACAGACATAGCCTTTACTCTTATGAATTTATAAATATGTACAACATGAAATCATAAAACTTTTTAAAAACTTAAGGCCATTCCCAAAAGTCACTCATGGGCTACACATTGTGGTTGTCAATACTGACTGATCAACCCCTTAGTTTCTGGAGGAACATGAGCTCTACTTAACAGAAAATATAAATCAATCCTCTTACTCCAATTGATCAACTTCCCTTAGAAAGCATGGTAAGTAGTTTATAGGGGTTGGGGAGGTGAGGCGAGATTGAGAATTAGAAAAGTGGAAGAAAGAAAGGGAAATGGTTTAGAAATTGGAGATTTCTACAATGTTTTGCAGTGATACCATGAAAACTCTAGATCTGCAAATTTTATTTCAAATGCTAAGCTATTTGACAATAGAAATGGCAGGGAAAATTTTATACCCTTCATCATAGATATTTATTTCGCTTAATGAGAGAATTCAGAAATATAAATTTTAATGGAGAGCTTTTGACCTTTCATATTAGATTTAATTTATTTCTCTTTTAAATTCTTTGAGTATTTTCATTTGATTCTGTGTTGTCGGTTGAATTATTCTACTAAGTTAGAGATAAAGCTTACAATTATAAAATCCAAGCATACTTGTGACTTATGACCCAACCACCTCATATTATTGCTGACTGGGTGAACCCCAGACCTTCTAAAATATTAATTGTGTAATTTCCACTGAGGCCCTTGCTATTTCTCATAAATATGTGTTTCCAAAAAAATGAAGTCACTACAGTCATCCAGTGTTCTGAATAACCCTTATCTCATAAAGCTGAACTGAAGTGTTTTTAATAATGATACCCTTAGCTTCCTACAGTATGATTGCTTGGATTGCTATTGAATATAACCAAGAGGGATTTAATTTAAGTTTAAAATATCTTGTTTAGGTTTTATCTCCTAGTCCATAAAATAACTCCAGTTTTTCTGCTATGTAAATAACCCAGCCATGTCCTCGGTGCCACGCTCAACAACTGAGCTAATGCAGACTAATGAACTACGTGTATCCCAAACCCCCTCTAGCTAACCAGTGGACCATAAGTCTAAAGTTAGTAGAGAAAATAAATCTAGTCTCTTTATTCCGAAGAGAATCTTTGAAAGATTTACAATTTTTCATCTTATATTTTGTTTTTAAAGGGTATAGAATAATTTAAAACTTGGACAACATACTCAGTGAGGAGAAGGAGTTGGATATTTCTTAGCATAATGAGCCAATTCCTGAAGGTGAATAAGATTTCTGCAGTTAGTGCACTCATCTTATTTATAGTGCCCAAGTCATCCTTATGTTCTTGTCAACATAGCTTTAAGAGCTATTATTCACTCCGTTAAAAAAAAAAATACACAAAACAAATATTCTCTCCTACTCAAGAGTAACTATGTAATGAAAAGATAAAAAAGAGGGGGGCCACATTTATCTACTTAGTTGTAATAAATAATGCAAGCTTTCCAAATAGAAGTACTGGAATAATTAAACTAATTTTCCAAAATTATTCTAGTGCATTCAATTATGGGTTTTAATTATTTTAAAGAAGCAACTCACAGTGTTAATGAAAGAGACAGTAGTAAAAATCATGGTGGAGTTATGTTTCATGTTTCTGCATTCTATAAACCTTATTAGACAATGTTAATCAAATATTTGATGAATACTAAAAGCCTTTTGGGATAGTAAAATGAATAATACCATCATGACTCTGAGAACTAGGTTGAAGTACACAGTCAGTTAAGGTGAGTGGATTTCACTGCCAAAGAGAACATTGGTTGTTTAAAAGAGGCCTCTGGAGAATGGTTTGGTATTAAGTAGAAATAATACTAAAATAAAAATTAAAGCATACTGAATTTATGATGTTAACTACAGGAAACCAAAAATAACAGGATAATGTTGCTCTTCAACCTTCAACTTATAATGGATAATAAGATTCAGTAGGGTATAAGAGAATAGAATAGATCCCTTATCATTTCATTTTCTGCATTATATTTGTTTTATGTGTCATCTGTACTTTTCTCTCTATGGCATCTTAAAAAAAGAAAAAGAGAAGAAAACAAAACAAATGAAACCAATGTTTCTTGGACTACCTGCATCACAATCACTGGGGAACAATAGCTAAAAATACAGATTCCTGGTAGCCACCCCAAATCTAATGAATTGTTAGGATGAGAGCCAGGGATTTGTTCTCTAAATGGTCTACCCAAGGGATTCTTCATCACATTAAGTTTTAAGATCCACTTAAATGAGATTTCACTTAAATGAGATTAGGTGAAAGGACATGCTGAATATCTGACTATTCGGATTCTTCCCTTTTCCTCCAACGTTATCACTATAGTTGTATGTGTATTTATTTTACCTTTCCTAATGAGTATCACATATTAAAATAGTCTGCTTAGTTGAGGTTAAAAAAATCTTCTGAAAACTGTATCTGGAAACAATTGCTGTGAAACAAACAGCATAGAGTATTAGGGGCATACAATGATAAGCATTTACTCAGCTCACATGTTTTTACCATTATCAATGACAAACAGCTCATGAGAGTCAGCTGAACTAGGCTTAGCCAGGAAGCTATAAGCTACAGGTTGTTTTTCATTCTGCTCCATGTCTCTTTTCCTCCTTGGACCAGAAGGCTAGTTGGGGCATGTCATTCTTATAGCAATGACACAGGCACAAGAAGACTAGCAGAACCACATAAGCACATGTCAGGTTTCTGCTGGTGTTACATCTGCTAATATCCAATTGGCCAAAGAAAGTCACAAGGCTGAGTCCAAAGCCAAAGGTGAGGAAACACATTCCACCCGTGAGGAAACTAAATCTAGTTACATGGCCTGGTCCAATATGAAGAGTGTAGGGAAGTATATTCCTACCATGGAGGTGGTAGGGAGGAAATGACTATTTAACAAGCCTAAATAAATAAAACTTAATAAAATTAGAGTAGATCTCTGCTAGCCTAGTGCCAACTGGGTAGATGAGTTGGTAGATGAGAGAGATCTGAGAAGGGGACTTCTCCTATCCACCATCATCTGCCTCAAATGTCAATATTAAGTTTATTCCTGTGAGTTAAGTCTCTGTGATATATAGGAATTCTCTGGTATAACACAAGATTCCCAGAAAGGAGGCAATAAATCTTGAATAAAGCAATAAATTTTTGTGTCTTTTTTTTTTCAAATAAGAGAACATTTAGGGGACTGTCTCAGTAGCATATTCATAAGTTATATGGGTCAGTAATAAGGTACAGCCAAGAAAAAAAGAAAGGAAGGAAAGGAAGTCAGAGATACCACAAAAAAAGAATCAAGAGAACTTGACCCAACTGACTGGATAATGTGAAACATGAGGAAAGAATCACAATGGATTTTAGGTTCCAGTAGATATTGAAATAGAGTTGACCCACAGAATATTAGAAATGTGAGAAGAGAACTCAGCCAAGAAGTCAGACCAAAGAGAGAGAGAGAGAGATAGACATCTCAGATATAGAAATGACAATGAAAGTTGAGAAAGGTGATGAGGTCACCTAAGGAAAGCACTGAGGAAAAGTACAGAAAGCAATTAAAGAGAGCCTCTTGGGGAGTTCTGCATTTAGGGAAGAGCTGGGAAGGGAAATAAAGAGAGACAACACCTAAATTAAGTATCCTTGTGCAGAACAAGTCAACCATACAATAAATAATAAATAACAGATCCCATCATTTGATCTAGAGAAGAGCAGAGAGATGACACTAAATCCCTATGCTGTGACTTCTTGTCAAATACTACAAGAGACCATTTACCAGACATTACTGCTCTTTTCCTAGATAGAAACCATCTTCCTGAATCCAGCAAAAGTAAATATAAATAAGAACAACTTGATGCTATCTACAACATAAAGTATTATGCAAACTTGTGATTAGTTTTCTACTATTATTTGGTGACTATTCGATTCTGTGTCATTTTGGAAAATTGGAAAATACATTCTAATTGTTTTGCATGCAAAGAGTGTGATATTTGCTTTTCTTTGAATCAGACCATACCCTTGAAATATGCTTTTTTTAAAACGTGCCATTTAATATATGTGCATGCTTTTAAAATACTGTCATGTTTGATATCTGTTAAACTATATATAATATATTTGGTTAAGACATTCCCACCAAATGGTAGTGGTATGGTAATAATGGTTAACATTCTTAAAACACTTATCTATATGCCAGGCACTGCTCAAAGTGCTTTCTGTATATTAACTCATTTATTCCATACAACAACGTTACAAGGCAGGTACACTTGTAATCTCATTTTGCACGTATGAAAATCAGAGCAAAGGAAGTTTGAGTAACGTACTCAGGCTCTCATAAACGGCAGATGCAGAACTCAAACCCACACATTCTGGCTCCAGAGCTCAGCTAGCAACACGTCCCTTTTTCCCCAGAGATTTGTGATATTGTGCCTTGTCCCAGTGTAATTATTAATGCCATGTCCTTTAATTCTCAAAGTGTCCCATTTGGTATGATAAATTATATGGTTACTTTACCCAGAGCCCAAACTCTTATCAACTACACAATGCTGCCTCTCTGGCAGAAAGCTAGCAGTGTTGAGGAAGGAAAAAAGGAAAAAAGGAAAAGCAGCTATCGCTGCTAAGAGCGATAGCCAGATTAGTTAAAATATACCATCTCAAGGGGCTACAGAATATATCAGGTGTTCTTTTCCCTATGTATAGAAACGCAATTCGAATGCTCCAGATGTCACCAACCTGTCAGCATAAATACAGTTTCATTAGCTTTAATGCACAAATTCTAATTGCTTTTAACCCATCTGAATGATTCTAAGACATCAAGCTTTTTTCAAAATCTTCCTCAGTTATATAGTCTCTGAAATATATCACTTACCTGTAGACACAATGCATTCATGCTCTTCCACCTTGCCTCTTCACTGGAAGTCTGACATCCATCAGCTACTTAGCAAGGACACTTCTCCTAGCCCATATGCCCCATAAGAATACCACTCTCTCAAGTGCCCCAACCTCTCCTGTTGCTCTACTGGGCACAGCAACTCTCTGCTGGTGGTTACCATGGGGCCACCAAGAATGAAGGAAGGAAGGAAGGAAGGAAGGAAGGAAGGAAGGAAGGAAGGAAGGAAGGAAGGAAGGAAAGAAGGAAGGAAGGAAGGAAAGAAAGAGGGAAGGAGGAAGGGAGGGAGGAAGGCAGAATGGAAGAAAGGAAGGAAAAAGAAAAAAGGAAATTTTCCCCTCATTTTTCTACCATGCAAATAACTACTTCACAATGCTCACAATTTCCATAGAGAATAACTCAGTTTCTGTCTCAGAGACAGAAAGAAAAATTATCCTACTTTTTGTAATTGTTTAATTCTGTTTAAATATATGAATCTTTCAAGCTCCCTCAGAAAGAGTCAGAGGTTTTAGGTCAAAATGCATTCATATGTCATTGAGTCTCTAAGTCAGTTAACCATTTAGACAATGATTTGACTAAGCTTTTTTCCAAAAATAAGCTATTATTTAAATATCTTTAACAACAACAACATAAAAGGCTTCAGTGGATTAACTGGGTATGACCAAGACAAACACTGAATTTCACAGTGTCTCTGTTTTCCAATTTGGGAGATGAGGCTAACAGTTCCAGAAGAAATCAATCAGGTTATACTGGCCCTTTGGACTCATACCTGCTACCCTTCTCTCCCACTCCAGTCCAACTGATGGAAGCACTTTCTTTGTTCTCCAGACTGGATGAGCCTGGAGAGTCTGAGTGATGCCAGGGGTGGGTTCTGCCAAGGGTCAGTAGACCTGAGTTCCTCTGGGTTATAAAAAAGATTGGAGGCTGAGATGGAGAATACTGGGACAAGGATCGAAACACCACCCCTTATTCTGAGAAAGCTTAGACCAGGAGTCATAAGAACCTCAGAAACAAATGGCTGCCTATTCCAGAGAGCAAATATTAGTCTCCCTTTTACTGGAATTGTTACAGGGGAGCAAATGTGTGAACCCAGAGCTTCTGACACTGGAGGCTGAAAGAGCCTCTACTGTTGAGATCACCAAGGAGCAGACAAGGTTCTTCCAGTTCTTTCCAGTGCCTTGCCAGCTACTACCAACTTGCCAGCCAGTCTCTACCATGCCATAGGAAAGGACAGCTGCTCCCCACAACACTATTCAGATTATCACATTTCAGGTAACCAGCAGCTATCCTTAGCCACTAAGATCTAAAGAACCATATGTCTGCAAAGGAAAATAACTCTACAGTCCAGGAACCAAAGAGTAAGGTAGAAGAAGATGAAATAGAACACCTAGAACAGATGGCTCCTAATGGAACAGAAAACTACTTGAACAAATAAGGTAAGAAAATGTAATTCAACAAAAATGTGAGTCTCTATTTTAATAATTCAGTGGCCAAACTGAAAAAGAGATTAATCACCATTAAAGCCTGTTTTAGTAGCCTAAAAGATACAGTGGAAGAAATAATTCAAGACATAGACAGGAGGAAAAAAAGAGTTTAATATCTCCAGGGAAAAGATAAGCAACATGTCAAAAGACCCAAGAAGTATAACATGCAAATAGAAGTTTTATAAAAAGAAAGTAATTGGGGAGGGGGGAAGATAATTAATCAAGTGATAGAAAAGAATTTTTCTTGAATTCATCCAGATTTGATTCTACAAGTTGAAAACACTTTCAAGTTCCAGAGTTCCAATCAGAACTGTAAGAAAAGACATAAAAATAGATAAATCCTGGTAAAATTCCTGAACTCCAAAGATAAAGGAACAAAAAGAAAGTCTTACATGATTCCAGACTGAAAAATGCAATCATTTACAAAGGAAAAAGAATCAGACAGGCATTGGACTTCTCATGAACAACATAGGAAGTTAACAGACAGTACCAAAAAATCCTCAAACTGCCAAAAGAAAGAAATGTAATCTAATACATTTATAGACGATCAAAGAATGGTTCACTTGTAAAAAAGTAAATAAATATATTTATGGAACTGCAAGTATTTTGAGACATCATTACCCCTGCATTCCATCTGAGGGTAATGACCAAAAATAAAGGAATTGAAAGAAAAACCACAAATAGAAGACAATGAAGAGGACAGCAGATAGCAGTGAGCAATGACCCTGGAATATCTATACCAGTATTTCTGCACTGATAGATGGATAGATAGATTTAAATTAAAGTGAACAATAAAAGAGAGACTAGGATTGTGCATAAAATAAGTTCTAAATAAGAACCCTGGAAAAGGAATAATAATACTGTGGGAGAAAATCAAATAATCTTTAAGTAAAAATACTTAAATATCTCTGCAAACCAAATAGTTGGGAAGAGAATAAAGGCATTCTAGATTGAAAAGAATGAGTAGAAATAGTATCTTGTTCACATATAGTTGCAGACAAATATATGTTGGATTATGATCAAATAGAAAATGGTTGTTAAAATTCATTGAATGGAACATTGCAGTAAAACCTGTCGGTTAAACAAGTAAAAAGAAAAAAAAAAATGGCTTGACTGAACCAGAAAAAAATAGTGAAAAAGGAGGAAACAACAAAGCAAGAAATATAATAAACATGACCAAATTGATTGAAAAGACAAAATCCAGTTATACGTAATTTACAAAAAAAACCCATAACTTAAAAAGTGATACAAGAATATTGAAAATAAAGTTTTGGACAAAAAGATACCAACCAAATGCCAAAAAAACACAAAAAGTTGGCATGGCAATATTAATTTTAGAGACAGTGACATTTAAGCCTAAACTTATTAAACAGAATTAAGAGTGATAGAATGGAATGGTGAAGGAAAAAATTTAAGAAGAAAATATAATAATAATAAATATGCACAAAACAATACAGCAGCTAAATATATAAAGCAAAATCTATTCAAATTATAGAATAATTAATTGAAAATTTAACAAATTCAGTAATGGGAGACTTTACCCACTTTCAGAAACAGAAAGATCTAACAGACAAAATAATTGGCAAAGACATAACAAAATTGTATTAAAAAAAATGAAACAACTTAAGTGTAGATTTTGCCCTATGTCCAAAAAAAAAAATTTTTTAATTTTATATGTTACATATTCTCTAAACATAATCTGATTACATTAGAAATTAAAAATATAAAGATGAGTTAAAATACTTAACATTTAGAAATTTAGAAAGTAACTCTTGGATCAATTCAGTTATTTCATTCCTAAGTGTACATTCTGAAGTTATTAATGCATATGTCTACCAAAAGATATATACAAGAATTTTCATAACAGCTTCTTGTATAATAACCTTAAATAGGAAATAAACTGAATGTCTATCAACAGGAGAAAGAATAAATAAATCATGATAGATTCATACAATGGAATTCCAAACAACAATAAAAAAGAACAAAATACTGTTACACAGGACATAGATAACTCCTATAGATGTTAAAAGTGAAGGAAGTCATAGCCTGCTCACCCATGAGCTGTCTTGGCAGTGGTGGAGAAGGTGAGCCAGTCTGATCCCTGCCCGTCTCCCAGCAGACTCAGCCTGCTCACCTGCCAGCAGTCCTGGTGGGTTCAGAGATGATGGGCCAGCTTACTTCCTGCCCATCTCCCAGCATTTCCAGCATGAGCATCCTCCCCTCCCCTGGCAGTGGCCAGTTCCTTCCAACAGTGGAGACGGTATACAAATCTTGGATTTTCCTAGCTGGGGCAGAGCACTCTGACCTTATTTTCAAAACACACCAGTTAGCACCAGAGACCAGAGGCTGCATGAGCAAGCAACAATAAAAACCTCTCCCTGCTTAGCCCCTGCTCCCTTCTGGTGGTGGCAGGTGGAACCTGTGACCAGAGGCTTTAGGAAGCAAAGCAGAACCAGTGACCCAGCCCCCAGTGGTGGCACTTCTGACATGAGCTTCACCAGCAGCAGGGGCTGCATACAATTGCCTGGGTCCCCAGGACCTGGGCAACAACCATGACACCCATGAACCCAGCACCCCTGGCAGTGGTGCAACCAGCACCCTTATACAACCCAGGAACAGCAGAACAAGTGGTGCACAGGGCAGCAACATCTGAGCCTATTGAGAAACCACAGAGAGCCAGTGGAGGAACAGTGGGTCTGATGACTCAGGTGACCACAGAAGCAGTAGAAGTGCCTGCAGCCTGGTGACCCAGTGTCAACACTTAAGACTAAAGTGACATCCGTAAGCAGCAAGGCACCAGCAACTCCAGAGGCACAAGTGGCACAAGGAGGGCACTGACAACAATGCTGGAAGAGGCAGCTGAGGGTGGAAAGTGCAAGCTCTCAAATACAACCAGAAGCAGCACAGAACCAAAGTAATAAAAACAGTACCCAAATAAGAAAGCTGGTTACTACCGCAAATCTGCCTCCAGAGGATCAATTCATTAAACACCATGAAGTACTACAGTAACATGGCAGAACAGAAGGAGAATGAAAGCTCTCCAGAAACAAAACTAGAAGGCACAGAAGATTACAATCTGACTGACAGAGAATTCAAAATAGCTGTCATAAAGAAACTCAATGAGTTACGAGAAAACTCAGAGAGACAGTTCAATGAGCTTATGAATAAAATTAATGAACAGAAGGAGTACTTCATCAAAGAGATTGAAACTTTAAAAAAAAAAAAACCAAATGGATATTCTGGAGATGAATAACACAATGAATGAGATAAAAAATAATCTAGAATCCATGAAAAATACAGCAGACCATATGGAGGAGAGAATTAGTGAGCTCAAAGATAGAAACCTATAAATGATTCAGGTGGAAAAAGAGAGAACTAAGATTTTTTAAAAATGAAGAAATTTCTTTGAGGAATATGCAACTCAATTAGGAATAGTAACATAGATTATAGGTATTCCAGAAAAAGAAGAGATGGAGAAAGTAGCAGAGAGGTTATTCAAAGAAATAATACCTGAGAACCACCCAAACATAGGGAAGGAACTGGACATGCAAACACATGAAGCTAATAGAACTCCTAGTTACCACAATACAAAAAAACCCTCCCCAAGGCATATACTATTAAAACTGTCAAAAGTCAATGACAAAGAAAAAATATTATAGGCAGTAAGAGAGAAGAAAATAACCTAAAAAGGAGCCCCCATCAGGCTTTCAGTGGATTTCTTAGCAGAAATCCTACAGGCTAGGAGAGAGTAGAATGATATATTCAAAATACTAAAAGACAAAAACTATCAGCCAAGAATACTCTATCCAGCAAAATTATCCTTCGGATTTGACAGAGAAATAAAAGCTTTCCCAGACAAACAAAAGCTGAAGGAGCTCATCGCCACTAGACCTGCCTTACAAGAAACATTGGGTGTAAATTAAGAAACCATAAAGAGAAGTCAAGATGGTGGCATAAGTAGACCCTGAACTCACCTCCCTCCCCGATACACAGCCAATTTGCAACTACTTATGGAAAAATTACCCCTGAGAACTGAAAACCGGATAGGAGGAACTCCTGCAACAAATGACAATCCTAATTGAAGTGGAAGAGGCAGAAATTCCCTTCTGGAGAGGAAAAATACCACCTTCACAAGCTACAGTGCATTATGGCCGCCCGCAAGTAGCCCAAAAAGGTACGCGACCCTCCCTGGAGGAGTGGGGCCCTGAGCCAGGGAGCGCCACCACTGTAGGCATTTTTTGGACCCAGCACAATCGAGATGAGTTGCCTAATATCTGACTTTGCCTGCTACTAAAACGGTGGGGAGTACCCCCAGAAAAGCTGGCTCACAAAGAAATTAAAACCGGCTCTTAAAGGGCCCACACACAAATTTACCCATTTCAGAAAGCAACCTAAAATCACCAGAAAGAAAGGTGCACAGTGCTTTGGTGAAAAGAGACTCACCTGATAGGCTCTGAGTGCATCTCAGTGAGAGGTGAGACCTTTCCACAGACTGGGACATTGGCAGCAGCCATTGTTGTGGCCTGGTGTGGGCATGCTGATGCAGACACTGGCAGACGCCACTGGAGTTCTCCCTGGGGCATGCTAGCCCAGGGTCTGCCCCACCCAAAGAGCACCGACTTAATCCAGCTCAGCCAGGGAAGGCAGCCCACCCTAGGGACTGGCTCCACCCAACAACAAGCCCTCAGGCAACTTGTGGGCCTGCATAGATTGGTGAGTGGATTCTCTGCAGCCTGGCCACTGGGCCCACTTCAGTGGGGCAGGGCGTGCACAAGGAGTGGGTGGAGAGTGTGGGGTGGTGGTGGAGTGTGGGGGGCTCCTGCCTTGGAGAGACTGGGTCCACTTCAGGCGGTCGGGGTGCACGCATAGGGCAGGAGTGTGTTGACTGTGTGTGTGGACCTGTGGGCAGTGGGGCCTGTCAGCTGCAGAAGAAGTGTGCTGCTCAAAGACCCACAAAGCGGGTTTGCACCACCTACCAAAGACTGAAACAGTTGGGTGCTCCCGTGCCTGAGGCCATCACACACAGCTGCAATCCTCAGAGAGCTGACAAGAGACCTAAAGGCTGGAGGCTTACAGCAATTGTAAGGCCCTGAGCCTAACAACCTGCCACGCTGGGGACCTACTCACTTAAAAGAAATACTGCAACACAAATGTGCTATTAGAACTTGCAGCCAACTGCGCTGGGGTCCCCGACACCCGAAAAAGAGACTGAAGGGCCCACAACAACTACAAGCAGCTGAGCATTACACCAGCTGTCCAAGAGCATAGCTCAGCCTTCCTGGGCACCTACAGAGAGAACAAACACACCACAACAGAAGGACACATGTAGCCCACATAGGGGTCACTCCTGGAACATTCAGAACTGAGGGAAGCACACCATGGGCCTCATAAGGCATCACTTATATAAGGTCACCTATCCAAGAGCAGGAGACATGGCTGACCTACCTAATACACAGACACAAGCACAGGGGAAGAGGCAAAATGAGGAAGCAAAGGAATACATTCCAAGTAAGGGAACAGGACAAAACCCCAGAAATAGAACTAAGTGAAACAGAAATGAGCAACATGCCTGACAGAGAGTTCAAACAAAGAGGGTTAAGGATGCTCACTGATCTTGGGAGAAGAATAGATGAACTCAGTGAGAATGTCAACAAAGAAATGGAAGATATAAAAAAGAACCCATCAGAAATGAAGAATACAATACTGGAAACAAAAAATGCACTAGAGGGACTCAAAAGCAGAGTAGAGGATACAGAACACCAGATCTGTGAGCTGGACGAAGGACTAGAAGAAATTGCCCAAGCTGAACAGGTAAAAGAAAAAAGAATTAAAAAGAGTGAGGATAGTCTAAGGGACCTCTGGGACAACATCAAGCTCACTGACATCCGTGTTATAGGTGTCCTGGAAGGAGAAGAGCAAGACAAAGGGGAAGAGAATCTATTTGAAGAAATGATAGAAGAAAACTTCCCAAACCTAAGGAAGGAAACAGACATCCCGGTACAGGAAGCGCAGAGAGCCCCAAACAAGATAAACCCAAAGAGGCCCACACCAAGACACATCATAATTAAAATGTCTAGAATTAAAGCTAAAGAGAGAATCCTAAATGCCACAAGAGAAAGACAAGTTACATACAAAGGAAACCCCATAAGGCTATCAGCTGACTTTTCAGCAGAAACCTTACAGACTAGAAGAGAGTGGCACGACATATTTAAAGTGCTAAAAGGGAAAAACTTACAGCCAAGAATACTCTACCTGGCAAGGTTATCATTCAAAATGGAAGGAAAGATAAAAAGTTTCCCAGACAAGCAAAAATTAAAGGAGTTTGTCACCAAGAAACCAGTACTATAAGAAATGTTAGAGGGACTTATTTAAGGGGAAAAGAGAAGACTACAAATAGGAAAAATTATCTATTTCCATGATAAGAGGGTAAGGGATACAAATGCACAAAAAGAGGGTAGATATGATATCAAAAACATAAAAAGGGGGAGGAGAGGAGTTAAAGAGGAGAGTTTTCAGACAGAGGTCAAACTAAAGAGATCATCAATTCTGTATATGGACCTCATGGTAATCACAAAACAGAAACCTATAATAAATACACAAAAAACTAAGAGAAAGGAACCCAAACATAATACTAAAGAAAGCCATCAAACCACAAGGGAAGAAGAAAGGAGAAGGAAAAGAGAAGAACTACTACGACACTGAGGGAAAAAAAAGCTAAAAAATGACAGTAAGTACATACTTATCAATAGCTACTTTAAACGTCAATGGACTAAGTGCTCCAATTAAAAGGCATAGGGTGGCAGATTGGATAAAAAAACAAGACCCATATATGTGCTGCATACAAGAGACACACTTCAGACCTAAAGACACTCACAAACTGAAAGTGAAGGGATGGAAAAAGATACTCCACGCAAATGGCAATGAAAAGAAAGCTGGGGTAGCAATACTTATATCAGACAAAATAGACTTTAAAACAAAAACTGTAAAAAGAGACAAAAAGGGGCATTACATAATGATCAAGGGAACAATCCAACAAGAGGATATAACATTTGTAAATATCTATGCACCCAACGTAGGAACACCTAAATATATAAAGCAATTATTAACAGACATAAAAAGAGAAATAGACAGTAACATAATAATAGTAGGGGAGTTTAACACTCCATTTACACCAACAGATAGATCATCCAAACAGAAGATCAATAAGGAAAAATTGGCCTTAAATGACACACTAGAACAGATGGACCTAGTAGATATATACAGAACATTCCATCCAAAAACCAAAGAAGACACATTCTTTTCAAATGCACATGGAACATTCTCCAGGATTGATCACATATTAGGCCAAAAAACAAGTCTCCATAAATTTAAGAAGATTGAAATAATACCAAGTATCTTTTCTTACCACAACGGTATGAAACTAGAAATCAACTATAGGGAGAAAATCAGAAAAGCCACAAATATGTGGAGATTAAACAAAATGCTACTGAACAACGATTGGGTCAATGAAGAAATCAAAGGAGTAATCAAAAAATACCTGGAGACAAATGAAAATGAAAATACGACATGCCAGAATTTATGGGATACACCAAAGCAGTTCTAAGAGGGAAGCTTATAGCAATACAGGTCTATCTCTACAAACAAGAAAAATCTCAAATAAACAATCTAACAATGAACCTAAAGGAACTGGAAAAAGAACAAAAAAGCCCCAAATCAGTAGAAGAAGGGGAATAATAAAAATCAGAGGAGAAATAAATGAAATAGAGACTAAAAAAACAATAGAAAAAATTAATAAAACCAAGAGCTGGTTCTTTGAAAAGATCAACAAAATTGACAAACTTTTAGCTAGACTCACCAAGAAAAAAAGAGAGAAGGCACAAATAAGTAAAATCAGAAAAGAAAGAGGAGAAATTACAATGGACACCTCAGAAATACAAAAGATTATAAGAGAATACTATGAACAGCTATACGCCAACAAATTCGACAATCTGGAAGATATGGATAAATTCTTAGAATCACACAACCTTCCAAAACTGGATCAAGAAGAAATAGAGAATTTGAATAGACCAATCACCAGTAAGGCGATTGAAACAGTAATCAAAAACATCCCCAAAATAAAAGCTCAGGACCAGACGGCTTTCCTGGTGAATTCTACCAAACATTCAAAGAAGACTTAATACCTATCCTTCTCAAACTCTTCCAAAAAATTGAGGAGGGGGGCAGCTCCCTAAATCATTCTACAAAGCCGACATTACCCTGATACAAAAACCAGACAAAGACAACACAAAAAAAGAATTACAGGCCAATATCACTGATGAATATCGATGCAAAAATCCTCAAGAAAATATTAGCAAATCACATACAATACATTAAAAAGATTATACACCATGATCAAGTGGGATTTATTCCAGGTATGCAGGGATGGTTCAACATTCGTAAATCAATCAACATGATACAGACAGAGGTCAAACTAAAGAGACAATCAATTCTGTATATGGACCCCATGGTAATCACAAACCAGAAACTTATAATAAATTAATAAAATGAAGAATATAAATCACATGATCATCTCAATAGTTGAAGAGAAAGCATTTGACAAGATACAGCATTCATGTCTGATACAAACTCTGAATAAACTGGATATAGCAGGAACGTACCTCAACATAACAAAGGCCATATATGACAAACCCATAGCTAATATCATCCTCAATGGTGAAAAACTGAGAAGCTATCCCTCTAAGAACAGGAATCAGACAAGGATGCCCATTCTCACCACTCATATTTAATATAGTATTGGAAGTCCTAGCCAGAGCAATCAGGCAAGAAAAAGAAATAAAAGCAATCCAAATTGGAAAGGAAGAAGTGAAATTGTCACTATATGCCAATGACATGATTTTATATATAGAAAACCCTAAAGAATCCACCAAAAAGCTTTTAGAAGTAATAAACGAATACGGTAAAGTTGCAGGTACAAAATCAACATACAAAAATCAGTTGCATTTCTGTACACTAACAATGAAGTAGCAGAAAGAGAAATTAAGAATACAATCCCATTGACAATTGCAACAAAAAGAATAAAATACCTAGGAATAAACTTAACCAAAGAGGTGAAAGATCTGTACACAGAAAACTATAAAACATTGCTGAAAGAAATTGAAGAAGACACAAAGAAATGGAAAGATATTCCATGCTCTTGGATTGGAAGAATTAACATAGTTAAGATGTCCATACTTCCTAAAGCCATCTATATATTCAATGCAATCCCTATCAAAGTTCCAATGACATTTTTCACAGAAATAGAGCAAAGAATCCTAAAATTTATATGGAACAACAAAAGACCCCAAACAGCTAAAGGAATCCTGAGAAAAAAGAACAAAGCTAGAGGTAACACACTCCCTGATTTCAAAATATACTACAAAGCTATAGTAACCAAAACGCATGGTACTGGCACAAAAACAGACACACAGATCAATGGAATAGAATCAAAAGCCCAGAAATAAATGCACACAACTATGGACAGCTAATCTTCGACAAAGGAGCCAAGAACATACAATGGAGAAAAGAAAGTCTCTTCAACAAATGGTGCTGGGAAAACTGGACAGCCACATGCGAAAAAATGAAAGTAGACCATTACCTTACACCATACACAAAAATTAACTCAAAATGGATTAAAGACTTGAATGTAAGACCTGAAACTATGAAACTTCTAGAAGAAAACATAGGCAGTACACTCTTCGACATTAGTCTTAGCAACATATTTTCAAGCACCATGTCTGACCGGGCAAGAGAAACAATAGAAAAAATAAACAAATGGGACTACATCAAACTAAAAATCTTCTGTACAGCAAAGGAAATCATCAACAAAACGAAAAGACAACCTAACAATTGGGAGAAGATATTCGCAAACCATACATCTGATAAGGGGTTAATCTCCAAAACATACAAAGAACTCATGTATCTCAACAACTAAAAAACTAACAACCCAATTAAAAAATGGGCAAAAGACATGAACAGACATTTCTCCAAAGAAGATATACAGATGGCCAACAGGCACATGAAAAGATGTTCAACATCATTAACTATCAAGGAAATGCAAATCAAAACTACAATGAGATATCACCTCATGCCCGTCAGAATGGCTATAATTAACAAGACAGGAAACAACATGTGTTGGAGAGGATGTGGAGAGAAGGGAACTCTCATACACTGCTGGTGGGAGTGCAAACTGGTGCAGCCAATATGGAAAACAGTATGGAGATTCCTCAAAACATAAAGGATAGAACTACCATACACTCCAGCTATTCTACTGCTGGGTATTTATCCAAGGAACTTGAAAACACCAATGCATAAAGATAAATGCACCCCTGTGTTCATTGCAGTGTTATTCACAATAGCCAAGACTTGGAAGCAACCTAAGTGCCCATCAAGGGACAAATAGATAAAGAAGATGTGGTACATATACACAATGGAATACTACTCAGCCATAAGAAATGATGAAATCCAGCCATTTGTGACAAAATGGATGGACATTGAGGGTATTATGCAAAGTGAAATAAGTCAGAGGGAGAAGGTCAAATAACATATGATCTCACTCATTAAGTAGTAGATAACAACAGCAAACAAACTCATAGAGACAGAGATTGGATTGGTGGTTACCAGAGGGGAAGTGGGGAGGGAGGAGGGCAAAAGAGATAATTAGGCACTTGTGTGTGGTGATAGATTGTAATTAGTATTTAGGTGGTGAACATGAGAACATGATGTAATCCATGCATAAATAGAAGTATGATGATGTCCACCTGAAATTTATACAATGTTATAAACCAATGTTACTGCAATAAACAAAAATTTTTTTAAAAAAGAAACAATATATATTAACATTTATCCCAAATCCTATAACACATTACAAAAAAAAAATAGAAACATTGAAAGCAGCCCTCCTATCTGAATCTAAAAACCAAAGGTTTACAAAACCTTGAGCAAGGAGATAATTAGACTGACAGAATCAGAAAAATTGCAGCTGTATATCAGAATAGGTTAGTAAACACTTAATTATAACATAAAAGATAAAAGGAAAGAAAGCATCAAAACAAAACTTATAACCAATACAATTTGGTCACAATTTGCAACACACAAGAGAAGAATTTGTGACAAAAAAAAAAACATAAGGAAGAGGAAAGGGATGGAATCTGCATAGGCTAATGGAGATAAGAGGCTATCAGAAAAAGGACTATATCATCTAGGAGATCTTTTATACAAAACTCATGGTAACCACTAAACAAAAAATTGGAGCCAAGTAACAAAGCATAAGTACAGAGAAAATACAGAAAACCATCAAACTGAAATGGCAGACAGAAATTCAAGGAAAAAAGAAACAATAGAAATACAGAATAACCAGAAAACAAAAGAAAAAATGGAAGTATTAGCCCTCATATATCAATAATCATTCTAATTGTAAATAGATTGAATTTTCCAATCAAAAGACAGAGAGTGTCTTTATGGATTAAAAAACAAGATCCAACAATGTGCTGCCTCCAGGAAACTCATCTTAGCTCTAAAGACAAACATAGGCTCAGAGTAAAAAAACATAAGATGATACTCCAAGCAAAGGACAAGCAAAAGAAAGCAGTATAGCCATACTTATATCAGACAAAACAGACTTCAAGATAAAAAAGATATCAAGAGACAAAGATGGGCATTATATAATGATAAAAGAGACATTCCAACAAGACATAACACTTACTAACATATATGCACCTAACACAGGAGCACTGAAGTATATAAAGCAACCATTAACAGAACCAAAGAGAGAAACTGACAGCAATACAATAGTAGCGGGGGCCTTAACACCCCATTTACATCAATGGATAGATCATCCAGATAGAAAGTCAACAAGGAAACAGTGGACTTAAATGAAACACTAGACCAGATGGACTTAATAGATATATATGGAACATTCCATCCAAAAACAGCAGAATACACATTCTTCTCAAATGCACATGGAACATTCCAAGAGATAAACCATATGTTGGGAAACAAAGCAAACCTCAATAAATTTAAGAAGACTGAAATTCGATCAAGTGTCTTTTCTGATCACAATGGTATCAAACCAGAAATCAAATATAAGAAAAAAACTGAGAAAGTCACAAATATGTGGAGAGTAAACAACATGCTACCAACAACCATTGGATCAATGAAGAAATCAAAGAAGAAATCAAAAAATACCTGGATACAAATGAAAATGAAAAAACAACATACCAACTCATGCGATGCAGCAAGAGTGGTGCTAAGAGGGAAGTTCATAGCAATACAGGCCTACCTCAACAAACAAGAAAAAATCTCAAATAAGTAATCTTACACTATACCTAAAAGAACTAGAAAAAGAAAAATAAAGAAAGCTCAAAGACAGTAGAAGGAGGGAAAGAATAAAAATGTGAGCAGAAATAAATGAAATAGAGATGAAAAATAGTAGAAAGGATCAATGAAACTAAGAGCTGGTTCTTTGAGAAGATAAACAAAACTGACAAAGCTAGACTTGCTAAGAAAAAAAGAAAGAAGATTCAAACAAATAAAATCAGAAATGAAAGAGGAGAAATTACAATGGACACCACAGAAATACAAAGGATTATAAGAGAATTATATGAAAAGCTATGTTCCAACAAATTGGATAACCTAGAAGAAATGGATAAATTATTAGAATCATACAACCTCCCAAAACTGAATAAAAAAGAAATAGAGAATCTGAAAAGACCAATCACAAGTAAAGAGATTGAAACAGTAATCAAAAACTTCCCAAAAAACAAAAGCCCAGGACCAGAGGGCTTCTCTGGTAAATTCTACCAAACATTCAAAGAAGATTTAATACTTATCCTTCTCAAAAATTTCCAAAAAATTGAAGAGCACGGAATACTTCCTGACTCATTCGATGAGGCTAATATTACCCTGATACCAAAACCAGACAAGGACAACACAAAAAAAAGGAAAATTACAGGCCAATATCGCTGATGAACACAGATGCAAAATCCTAAACAAAATACTATCAAATCAAATACAACAATAAATTAAAAGGATCATACACCACCTTCAAGTGGGATTTATTCCAGGGATGCAGGGAAGGTTCAACATCCACAAATTAATCAATGTGATACACCACGTTAATAAAATGAGGAATAAAAATCACATGATCATCTCAATAGATGCAGAGAAAACCTTTGACAAGATCCAACATCTATTTATGACAAAAACTCTCAATAAAACGGGTATAGAAGAAAAGTACAACATAATAAAGGCCATATATGACAAACCCACAGCCAACATCAAAGTCAACAGTGAAAAACTGAAAACTATTCCTCTGAGGACAGGAACAAGACAAGCATGCCCACTCTTTCCACTCTTATTCAATATAGTACTGGAAGTTTTAGAGCACTGAGGCAAGAAAAAGAAATAAAAGGGACCCAAATGGGAAAGGAAGAAATAAAACTGTCACCGTTTGTGGATGACATGATTCTATATATAGAAAACCCTAAAAAATCTACCAGAAAACTATTAGAAATAATCAACAATTACAGTAAAATTGCAGGGTACAAAATCAACGTGAAAAATTAGTTGCATTTTTACATCCTAAGAACAAACTAGCAGAAAGAGAAACCAAGAATACAATCCCATTTTCAATCACAACAAAAAGAATAAAATACCTAGGAACAGATTTAGCAAAGGAAATGAAAGACCTATACAATGAAAACTGTAAGACTTCTTTCAACTACTATTGAAAGAAGTCAAAGAAGAAATCAAGAAATGGAAAGATATTCCATGCTCACGGATTGGAAGAATAAACATAGTTAAAATGTCCACGTTACCTAAAGCAATCTACAATGCACTCCTAATCAGAATCCCATTATCTTCTTTATGGAAACAGAACAAAGAATCCTACAATTTATATGGAAGAACAAAAGACCCCAAATAGCCAAAGCAATCCTGAGAAAAAAGAACAAAGCCGGAAGTATCACACTCCCTGAATTCAAAATATGCTACAAAGCTACAGTAATCAAAACATCATAGTGCTGGCAGAAAAACAGACACATAGATCAATGGAACAGAATTGAAAGCCCAGAAATAAAACCACACATCGATGGACAGCTAATCTTTGACAAAAGAGCCAAGAACATACAATGGAGAAAGGAAAATCTCTTCAATAAATGGTGTTGGGAAAACTGGATAGCCACTTGCAAAAGAATGAAAGTAGACCATTATCTTACACCATACACAAAAATTAACTCAAAATGAGTTAATGACTTGAATGTAAGACCTGAAACCATAAAACTCCCAGAAGAAAATATAGGCAGTACACTCTCTGACATCAGTCTTAGCAGTATCTTTTCAAATACCATGTCTACTCAGACCAGGGAAACAAAAGAAAAAATTAACAAATGAAACTACATCAGACTAAAAAGCTTCTGCAAGGCGAAGGAAACCATCAACAAAATGAAAAGACAACCCACCAAGTGGGAGAAAATTTGCAAATCATAAATCTGACAAGTGGTTAATTTCCCAAATATATAAAGAACTCATACAACTCAACAACAAAAATATGAACAACCCAATCAAAAAATGGGCAGAGGAGGGGCCAGCCCGGTGGCATAGCAGTTAAGTTCCCACTCTCTGCTTCAGTGGCCTGGGGTTCCCAGTTCGGATCCTGGGCGCAGATCTACACACTGCTCATCAAGCCATGATGAGGTGGCAGCCCACATAAAGCAGCTAGAAGGATGTACCACTATGACATACAACTATCTATTGGGGCTTTGAAGAGGGAAAAAAAAAAGGAAAAACAGGAGGAAGATTGGCAACAGATATTAGATCAGGGCCGATCTTCCTCAAAAAAAAAAAAATGGGCAGAGGATATGAATAGACATTTTCCCAAAGAAGACATACAGCTGGCCATCAGGCACATGAACAGATGTTCAACATCACTAATTATTAGAGAAATGCAAATCAAAACTACAGTGAGATATCACCTTACACCTATCAGAATGGCTATAATTAACGAGAAGAAATAACAAGGGTTGGAGAGGATGTGGAGAAAAGGGACTCCTCATACACTGCTGGTGGGAGTGCAAACTGGTGCAGCCACTATGGAAAACAGTATGGAGATTCCTCAAAAAATTAAAAATAGAAATACCATATAATCCAGCTATTCCACTGCTGGGTATTTATCTAAAGAATGTGAAATCAATATTCAAAAACATATATGCACACCTATGTTCATTGCAGCATTATTCACAATAGCCAAGACATGGAAGCAACCCAAGTGCCCATCAATGGATGAATGGATAAAGAAGATGTGATGTGTATACACAGTGGAATACTTACTACTCAGCCATAAAAAATGACAAAATCGTGGCATTTGCGACAACATAGATGGACCTTGAGGGTATTACGCTGACTGAAATAAGTCAGACAGAGAAAGACAAATACCATATGATTCCACTCATATGTGGGAGATAAACAAACAAACATATAGATAAGGAGAATAGATTAGTGGTACCAAAGGAGAATGGGGTGGGGGAGGACAAAAGGGTAAAGGGGCACACACGTATGGTGATGGATAAAAACTGGACAGTTGATGGTGAACATGATGCAGTCTATACAGAAACTGAAATATAGTGATGTACACCTGAAATTTACACAATGTTGTAAGCCAATATGACCCCAATAAAATAATTTTTAAAAAAATGAAAGAAGTTGGACACAAAAGAGTACATGCTTTATGATTCCATTTATATGAAGATGTAAAATTTATTTTTGGTGATACAAGTCAACCTAGTAGTTATCTCTTAGGGGTGGTGTATTGACTGAGAAGGGGCACAAAGATACCTTTTGGGGTGATGCAAATGTTCTATAAAATGAAAGGAATGAAAAGGGAATACTTCATACCAAAATAATTAGGACAACTAAAGCTATACTTAGATTAAATTTATAGTTTTGTATTCCTTCATTATTAAAGGAGAACAACTACAAATAAAGGAATTTAATACTCGTCTTTTAATACTTTTTCAAAATAATAAAATATGCAAATGAAAATTATTAAAGATAAAAGTTAATATTAATGAGAGAGAAAAAAATAGTCAAGGTATAAATCCAAACTTTGGTGGTTTGCAATGACTTGCAACATAGGAAAGAAAAATTTTTGAAGAAAAAGGAGAGCAGATATATAAGACATAATTTGTAGAGAAAGGAGACATAGCCACTTGTAGAGAAAATATTAAAAGAAATTATAGGAGAACATTAAAAACAACTTGATTGCAATACACTTGTAAACCTAAAAGAAATCAATAATTTCCTAAAATTAATATAAATTACTACTATTAATCCAAAAGATGGGAAATTTGAATAAAGCAATTACTCTAAAGCAGATTGAAACAGTGATCAATAATCTTTATTTTAAACAGGGACCTGGACCAACGTTCCATACCTAAGTTTCGTCTAACCTTTAAAGAACAAATGATTCCAGTATTTTAATTAAACTTTTCCAAACCATGGAACATGATAGAAAAATCTTTACTTTATAAAACCAATGTGACTTTAACCACAAAACTTGATGAAGCTATTCCACAATATCTACAAGCCAATCTCATTTATTAAAATATCTGAAATATTCTAAATAAAATATTGCCAAATAGAACCAGCAGGATTCCCACTACAAAAAGAGATGGTTATTCTAGGAATGTCACCACAGTGCCAGCCAATCTATCAATAAAATGAATTGACTCAAAATATTAAATCAGAAAAAACATATGCTCAACAGATATTGAAATGGCAATAGATTGAACCAAGCAGCCACTCCAAACAAAAACTTTAATAAGACAGACACAAAGATCAATGCAACAGAATAAAGGGCTGTTGACTAGATCCAATATGGGAATTTAATACACAGAAAAATCTTCTCATTTAGTGGTCAAAAGATAGCTAACTTAGTAAATAATTTTGATACAAGAGCATATTCATTTGCAAGGAAGTTGGACCCCTACTCCCATCATATGCAGAGGTAAACTCCAGATGTATTAAAGATACATAAATATAAAAATAATTTTAGAAAAAAATTTAGTAGGCTAAATGCGTAATTTAGAGTTTGAAAAGCCTTTTTAATAAAGAAAGGTAAACCGAAGGCGTAAAGATATACATTGATAGAAATATCAAGTTTCGGTATTACAAAAGACAACAAAGTTCATAATTAAGTGACCGGAAAATGATTGTAAAATATATGACAAGTGAAGAATTAATACATACAATAGGGTGAACAGCACATTAAAATCAATAAGACAAAGAAAAATAACTAAAATGGTTAAAAATAAATAGGTAAATCATAGAAGACAACACAAATAAGAAGAGCAGCTACAAGTCACAGATAGAGACATGTCAATTAAAGTAAGTTTAGCTCATCTCCCACTCACCAAATTGGCAAGTACACCTGCCGCTGGAAATTCAGAAAGAAAAGGATATACTCAAACTTCACTGGTGGAAATTTGAATTGTTACAGCCTTTCTTGAAAATCATTCTGTAAATATCAATTGAAATTTAAAATATCTATATCTTTTGATCCAACAATCTCACTCTTGGAAATCTATCCCATAGAAGTAAAAGCCCCAATTAAAAAAAAAGTTTGTAATGGCCACAAACTATAAACAAAGTAAATTCTGATTAACAGGTGAGTGACTTAATAAACTGGAGTGTATCCATACCATAGACTATCATGAAGACATTAAAAAGAGTTAGAGGGTTCTTATAATGCATTGTTAAGTGAAAAAATAGTTAGAGAAATTCATATATGATTCTAGTCTATAAAATAAACATATACTTTCATATGCATAGAAGCAAGAAGAAGAGCAGAGAATTTTTAAAAATTTGTGGCAACGAGAATATACAATTTATATCAGCAAAAAGGCTTTTTTCACTGTGAAAAAGTTCAATGAGCTATACAAACGTGAAAAAATGACTCTTTCCCAAATAATTTGCAGCCTGCTTACATTATAGAAATAAAAATCCAATCTACACAAAATGAAAGCTACTTCTCTGTGCAATCATGAGAGACTAATCCATGTTTAACTTATAAATAATTAAATAATACAATAATGGCAAAATGCTCTAACTGGAACTTTAAAAATTTGATATTGTTCTTGACAACTGAACACATTTGTAAACATTGGAACTAGAAAATTCTATAAAAATACATTTGTATGGTAATATTTTAAATATATAAACTGTGAATGTGAAGGATTAGTATCCAGAACAAAAAATCATCATCCTGAAATACTTTTTATTTTATTTTTTTGTTGTTTCCTATACATTTTGCTTATTGCTGAATGTTATATTCCAGTTTAAGGAAATCATTTATTATAAAAATTTGCCAACAATCAATTCTATTATTTATTTTTATTACCTCTCAGAAAAAGTAATTGCACATAAATTAGGTTGTAGAACATTTACAGATCAGCACAGCAAGGGGAATTCTAGTTACAGGCCAAAGTACTTTCCTATTTGCTTCCTGGAATTATGATCTCAGCAAGAACCAAATCATAACAGTGATACCAAACTGGGAAGGGAATCACCAGATCAACTTACTATAAAAAGATCATGATTATCACTCCCCTCAAGTAGGAAGCAATAAGTAATAGTTGAGTCCTTTCCCCAGAAAAGGAAGGAGAAAGGACATGAAGTGACTAACATTTATGAATCCCTAGATGTGTTGCTTTATACATAATATGTATTCCCCTATTGTCATGGACTGAATGTTCGTGTCACCCCCGAAATTCATATGTTGAAGCCCTGGGCCGGCGCCGTGGCTTAGCGGTTAAGTGCACGCGCTCCGCTGCTGGCAGCCCAGGTTCGGATCCCAGGCGCTCACCGACGCTCCGCTTCTCCGGCCATGCTGAGGCCGCGCCCCACATACAGCAACTAGAAGCATGTGCAACTATGATATACAACTATCTACTCAGGCTTTGGGGGAAAAAAAAAGGAGGAGGATTGGCAATAGATGTTAGCTCAGAGCCGGTCTTCCTCTGCAAAAAGAGGAGGATTAGCACGGATGTTAGCTCAGGGCTGATCTTCCTCACTCACACACAAAAATATATATATAAAAAAAAAAACACATATGTTGAAGCCCTAACCTCCAATGTTATGGCATTAGGAAGTAGGGCCTTTGGGTGGGAATTAGGTTTAGATGAAGTTCTGAGGGTAGAGCTCCGGTGATGGAATTAGTACCTTACAAGAAGAGAAAGAGACACCAGGGCCTCCTCCCGCTGCCATGTGAGGATACAGTGAGAAGGTAGACGTAAGAATTGAATCTTCTAGTACTTTGATCTTGGGCTTCTCAGCCTCTAGAACTATGAGAAATGTCTGTTGTTTAAGCCACCCAGTCTATGGTATTTTGTTATGGCAACCTGAGCTGACTAAGACATTAGACGTATGGGTGAAATAAATCTGTATTTCTAATTTCAATGCATTTGTCTTCAGAAACTGTTACAAATAACAGTTTCTTGGATGTAAGCTGGTAGCTACCAGTTTTTAAAATTCATTATATGCGGCACTAACAGAACCAAGCCCCACAAAGGAGAATGCATACTAGTTACCATTCTGTTTTATTTTTATTTTAACAATAAGAATAATGCCCCTTTTTAATATTTAAACATTGGCTCTGATTAAACAGTCCATTTCTGCTAACTCATAGCAGACACTGGCCTAGTATTGTTTATTAACTTTCCCATGAACATATTGTTTATAGCAGTTGTCTGATTAACATAAGTGGTCACTGAAGGCTCATTGTTGGACACATAAGAGAGTAGCTTTGCCTGGCATCAGGGCCAGCTCCTTTATCACCTCATGTATTTGAATCCTAATCAGATTTAATTCCCTCCTAACTTTCTCTTTTGTTGGGTGACTCATACTTGGCTGACTATGCAAGTGTGCCCTAAGTTCACCAGATCATTGCAGAAAACTATTTGAATATACCTGAATAGATATGGCCTGAAAATACATTAAAGCTGTTGTCATCTTAAAAACATTAAACACAACATACAAACTAAATAAATACAACAGAAACAAGATGTTCTTTTGGAGCCTGGTAAACAAAGGTGACACTGGTATGAGGCCAGGGGCCAGACCATCCTCAATAGCCACAAAGTGACACATTCGCAAGAGATGCTCCATGCTTGAAATCATATGCCCCAACAAACCAAACAGAATACCAATGAATAAAAAATTATTACCTGGTCAATACTATAGGATCTCCACAGGCTTGCCTGGTAGAGAATTTTGGAAAGTTCTGAAAGGAAGACAATTTTCTGAAGTGTAACTTTCCTTTTTGGTCCCAAGACAAGAGATAAGACAACAAAGTAGTCTACTTTTTAGCATCTCTAGAATTTTATGATCATATGCTACATTTTTTATTTTTTCCTACTCCATTACTTTTAGAGTAAAGTTGGGAGGATTTTCCTTTCATGTCTCTTACCTTAGCACTGGGATGTGTCCTTCATTCTGCTGTGGCTGTGACACCACCCTCGCCCCCTTCTGTATACAAGGTTCTGTTCTATGAACTGGATTATAGCAGTGAACAAGAAGGTAAGGTCCCTGCTATATTGGAAATCAATAGGCTGGTGAAGGAGAAAGACAATAAACAAATACATGTATAATATCATATCAGATAGCGATAAGCGGAATGAAGAAAAATATTAAAGAGATGGAAGAGAATAGAGGGCAGAGGACAGTGGGAGAAGAGTGTGATATTGCAGAGAAGAAAGTCAGGAAAGTCTTTTCTGAGCAAATGATTTTTGAGTGGAGATGTGAGTCAAATTCTTGCAAAGTGACCCAGGAGGAAAGTAAATTCTAAATAGAAGAAACCGCAAGTGCAAAGAATTTAGTGTATTCAAAAAAGGCAAGTCATCAGCCTGACTGGAGTAGAGTAAGCAAGAAGGAGAGGGGTAGGAGTTGAGGTCAAAAAGGTAGGAGATGTATCATTTCTTAGGTTTTGAAGTTTATTCTACATGTGATAGGAAAGAACTGGAGAAGTTTTTAAATTTCATTTTTAAGTATTTCAGACATATAAGAAAGAAAAAAATGAGCATCTGTGTACCTGGCACCCAACTTAAGAAACATTACAAGAGAACTGAATCTCCTTCATTCTCCAATAGCAACAAAAGAAATAAGGTACTTAAATAGCTCTATTAAACAGGTGAATAAGTTCTAGAGATCTGCTGTACAACAATGTCAACAATACTGCACTGTGCACTTAAAATTTGTTAAGAAGGTAGATATGTTGTGTTCTTTTTGTAATAAAATAAAATAAAATAAAAAAGAAATGTCTAACAAAAATTTATCAGATCTTTAGGGAGAAAAAATTAAGAAAACGTCACTGAAAAATATAAAAGTAAACTTAAATAAATAACCTACAGATAAGTAGAAAGATTTAATATCAAAAAGAAGTCAATTCTCTACAGATTATCTCGATATTAACTGCATTTTTAATGGAACTGGAAAAAGTCACTCTCACATTTATATAGAAGTGAAAAAGTCCAAGAAGGTCCAAGACAAAAAAAAGAGGTGGAACTTTCCTTCCAGGTATATTGATTCATTATAAAGCTATACCAATTGGTGGCACAGGAATATACTAGAATAGATAAAAGAAATAGAATTGAAAATCCAGAAACAGACCCAGATTTAGATGGAAATTTGATATATGATAGAAGCAGCATTGCAAATCAGTGATAAGAATGTCTATTCAATAAAGTATGCTGGGATGACTGGTTATTTAAAAGGAAAAAGATGATAATAATACTTTACTCTCACTACATACTGGCAAAACAATGGAAGCCCCTTATGTACTCCTTCTCCATTGTACTCTTATTCCTTCCCTCCCTCCCTGGAGGTAATGGTTTCTCTCTCACCCACACGTTGAGATGACCTTGTGTGAGTGATAGAAATATCCCCCTTGCCTTTTCCTCTATTTCTTCCACCCCAGACCCATCACCTTATATGGATCCCAGATTCAGCTGTGCCAGAGAGCTCTCCCCTTATGCAAAAATCTCATTATTTCACTAGGAGCTTCCAGAAGTTTCACCTGAACTAAACTCAGCAGCATTCTGTTAGGATATTAAGACGGAGGTTTTAGTTTCACACTTGGTTTTTGAGAGGATATTCTGTAGTGCTCGATTCTTGCCCTAAACCAATATTAGCCTGTCTTCTCTGTGACTGACTAGGGTTCCTTGAAATGCCTAGACTCCTATAAAGCTGTTTCTTCTTTGGTGGGAAAAAAAAAAGGTAATCACTATTCTGAATTTACTAGTTTCCCTTACTACGCATGTCTTTATGCTTTTACTGCATACATGTACTCTTAAACAATATAAAATATCATTTTTACAGAAATTATGTGTCCTTTTGAAACTTTACTCATTTTTTTCAAAAAAGATTTATACATGTTGATACATGTAGCATTAGCTCACTACCTGAGTGGTGTTTATTATGTATTTCATTGATTCTTTTTATAGGTCTGAAGTACTCCATAATTTGTCTTAAAAAGGGAAAAAGTGTGGGATGAAGGAAGTAGACATTGTGAATAGACTCAACATTTTTGAGGAAAGCAAACAAATGGAATGGAGGAAGGAGGAAGAACCAAAAGATGATGTGGCATCTAGGGAGGGTGTTTGTAAGATGGAAAATTTCACAGCATATTTGTATGCTGATGGGAAATAGTCCAGGAGAGAAGAAATAAATAATAAAGGAGAGACAGGAAATAATCAGGAGTAAAGAAAGTAAAGACAGGAGTAAAATCCTTCAGTGGGCCAGAGACAATGGGATACTGTGGTCAACAAGGGATGAACAAGGAAAGTTCATCCATTGCAAGAGGAAGAAAAGCAGGTTCTGAAGGTGTAGATCCTGGGAGGTTGATAGACTGAGACATAGGAAGATAAGACAGTCTTTTCTAACTGTGTTTACTTCATCAATTTCATTAGAGATACAGTCATCAGCAGAGAGGAGGAAGATGGAGCTGTTTAAAGTGTGATGAGGACCAAGATAGTGTGAAATATTAATCTAGGAGAGGAGGGGATTGAATTAACTTGAAAAATGGAATAAAATTGCCTGGCAGTTCTAAGGTTCCACTTGACGTTTGTGATCAGAAATGTAAAGTGAAATAAGTCAGCATGGCTGTGTTTTTCTCCAGCCATGCCATGTTCATCTGCTTAAACTAGGCAAGGAGCTGGTTCTATCAGATTCAATCTTTTGGAAAATAAGTCTGAGGAGAGTAAGGAAGTTAAAATATATGCAGGGGTACCATGGAATGAATCCAAGCTGAGTAAGGTGGAAAGTAAAAGAACTAAGGGGTTATGAATACTGTAAATAGAGTAAAGTTAATGGATTGAATGTTGCCATGCGGTTGCAGATTTACTGAAGGTGGAGAACTAGAAAAACAAGTTAGAAAGGTATAAAGAGATGGTCAGAGAGTAAGAGGCTTGAAAGTAAGATGTTGGAGGCTTGCAGTATTGGTGATGACAAAATCTAAGTAAAACCAAGGAAGTAAGGAGCTATAGCAATGCGATCATTAGAAATGAGGACTCAAGAAAATGAGAACTCAGGCCATGCTGGACACTGTTATCTGCAAGCACCTCCAAAAGACTGAAGGAATACAAGACAACTGAAAGTAAACAGAAAAAATGTCCTCAAATTACTATAAATGCTACAGTCCTGCAAATGCTACAGCTAGGGAGCTCTCTAGTATCTGCAGAATAACCAGTTTAGAATGCAGTAGTTGGTAATAGACTTCTTAGTCTTTCACTGTAACCAAAAACATCATGGAGAACATGGCATTAGGAGTGTTTCTAACAATGATTGGTTCTAGGTATCTACAGAAAACACAAGAATGTGACATAAGCAATAGGTTTGCAGTAGTCACATTAGCAATCATTTCATCCCTGAAAAGCAGTACTACTCTTTACTCGGTACAATAATCAGAATTTTTTTCCAAGGGCAGATTAAGAATGACCTACTAGAAATTAGCCAACTGATAGGGGCCATTAATGCATGACAGGGGTTCTCATTCTGTTTCTGGCTAGAACCGCCCAGAGTTTCACCTGTATGGCCCATGCACGAGCCTGCACCCGTGTGGAGTTCCCAGCACTCTAGTGACAGCTCCATCATTTCTCTCCTCAACAAAGTCTTTAGAATCCAGTGAGTGAGAGAGATGTTATAGGGATTATCTTTTAACCCATTCAAATTTATTTCTTACTGTAAAAATCTGGGTACATTAACTTTCGTGGAATCAAATTATTTGGAACTCACTCTACAACTTATCTAAATACATGAATAAGTATAAGACCTCGGTTAGAGCCACTATTTTAAGTGATTGTTTAATCTTAAATATAAATCTCAATGTTAGAAAATATGCACGATAAGTTGTAGGTCATACATTCAAGTTGTGTCTTCTCTGATTAGTATTATGAATTAAACTCCACAAAAAAATAAAAAGAAAGAGAAGGTTCTGATGTCTGCCTTTATTACAAGCAGTTATTCGTGCTGATGGGAGTTACTAACTATAATACCCGTGCTATGCAAATATGCTTATGTGTGTGTACCTGTGATTACCTCAAAAGATGACAAATACATATAAGCATGTATATGAAAATCAAGTCATCTATATACAACCACTAAACAACATCAGCTGAAAGAATGTTTGATTCCTCTTCATGCTAAAAATATATATAAGCATTGATAGATAAAGAATCATAAACAGGAATGCTTCTAAAGAATAGAAACCCAACATCTTTACGGTAGGACTATGACATATTTATGTCTAAAATGCCTGAAAAATTATGCCCTGAAAGAAACTTACTCTATGATCATTTCCTTGAATAATAGGCCAACATGACTCATAAAAAAAACATCTACACAACACTATTACCGTGCTGATTTCAATGTGGAAACAGTCACAGAATTTTAAATTTTGGAAATTGAAATATCAAAATGAAACTCTCATGGGCTTATCATTGCTCTAGAGATAAACTTGAAGGAAACAAGCCTTTAGCATTAACAATTGGCTTCTATGCTGCCAAACTGGCAGCTTCCTGCAAGAGGCTTGGTTTTACAAAGCTGAATCATAAGTTTTCATTTCAATACGACTTATAATTTATACAGAGCATGATAGATTTCACAGCATGGGAGCATCATGGTGCCTTATCGAGCAGAGCATAATTTCTTTTAAAAGCTTGATTCTGAAATGCTATAAAATGTTAATTCCTAAAGGTGACTAGAAAGTGGACTTAGGAAGAATTGCAAAACTTATGTGACTGTAAAGGGTTGAAAACTACTTTAAGTCCTTTGGAAGTTTTCACTTCACTATGGGAATTAACAGGACTCAGAATCAAGTGAAATGCCAGAAAAAACAAAGCTCTTTCATACTATGTTTATGATGTTGGAATAATTATACTATATCATAAAATTTTGCATTTCATAAGAATTTCTGATGATATATTTTATATTAATGGGTTTTTTTTTTCTTTATCAGAGACTTGCATAGCAAAGTTGTTCTCACCAGGGAGTTTATATTCCTGATATTATAGTAATTTAATCACATAAAACAAAGACTTGCTAGTGGATCTCTGCATGTTAGGAGTACTGAGTGTGTAATCTTAATAAACAGTGATCTAACAAAAGGAGCCTAAAGCCTGGCTCTCCAACAGACTTATGAAAGTAATGATACCTTTATTGAAGTTACACCACTCTCAAACTCCTGCTGCTCCTGCTGTTTCTTAAAGATGGTTATTTTCTACTTAAAGAAAACAGACAGGCTTTAGAAGAATAGCTGGTGTTAAGTAATATTACAAAATTTAATCAGATTCTCTGTGCAGCTTATATAACAATGGTACATATATTTCAACTCAAGTAATAAAAGACTCAAAGATTTGAAAAAAAAATTACCAGAATGGCTAATTAGAGTAACTTACTAATTGGAGTAACAACTCACATGACTGTAGGAGGACAGGAAAGAGGGGAAAAGGGAAAGTCACTGGCCATGATCATTCCCAGGGCGTATTGTTAGCATAAGCTTTCACAGGCTTTGCACAGCCATGGCTAGGGTGAAAGAAGGCATTAACAGAGTTAAACAATGTAAGATGAGACAAAATGTCAAGAACCATCTTTAAACAGTGTTAGGAGGAGAGAGCACGCAGAATTGTAGGAGCAGCTGCTTGGATTAGGTAGCTTGAAGCAAGGTGATGATAGACAGATCTTTCAGAGTTGCTCTTTGCCCTTAGAGCTTGGTCTCTAGTTTATTCAGGGGTATTCAAGCTCTAGGGAAAAGTGTTTAAATAGCTCTTACTGACACAAAACTGATGTATATCCAAAATCTAATTTGCATTGTGTGTTTGGAAACATCCACTTCTAATAGGCAGATGACAGGTGAATAGGGGACTCAGAACAGGAAGAATCCTATAGAGAAAAGCAACCACAGTAAACTAGATCTCAGTGAATGATCCAGCATCTTTTAGTTAGCAGTTTTAGTAACATCGTATCCTCTCCAGTTACTCATCAGCAGACACAAACTTTCCCCTATTCAGTGTTACCAGCTACCCTGAAAATTCTAATTTGCTTTGCACACAATCTTTATTTTATAGAGATTTTATTTTATTTCTCTCGTCTTTCTTTTCTTATCTAGTTAACTCCTCTTACAATGATTGACTCAAGTCTTAAACATTCTCTATAACCTTCTCTGATTTCCAAACATAAGACATAGTCAATATCTGTATCATCTTAGCACTTGATATGTGTGTGAATGTATAAGCATTTACTACATTGTATTTATCTAGTTATATACAAGCATGTCCCTCCAGTTATGAAGACTCTGAGTCCTTCCAACCACATAACATTTCACAGCACATAGTAAGTGCTCAAAAGATGTTTGTTGAATATATTTGTAACAATTTTATTAAAAAAGATTCTAGATTGCCACAACCTAGGAAGGCATCCATTTAGTATGCTCTAATGCATTTCCTTTCAGTTTATGACTTATTCTTGAATTTATCAATCAGAGAAGAGAATGTGCTTTTACCTCTCACAGGACTGAAAGTATTAAACACTGTGTACTAAAATACCAGAAAAAAAGTGGTATCCTGCTACACAAGGGCTATACACACCACTGACAAAAACCTTTATATCTTTGTAATGCATAGAAAGAGTCTGTAGATTCATGGGACCTTAGCAGTAGACTCATCAGAGCAAGGAGGACAAACATCAAACACTTCTAAAGTGATCCAGTGTTCTATAACACAAATACCTCAAATCCTGCTATAGAACTTCATGGAAGTAAAGTTCAGGGACTCTTTTCACTAGTGAGGTAGAGGTTATAGTAGAAGGAATATTCTCATTATTTAGTCACTAGATAGGTGCCAGACTTTCCTAACACACTAACCACATGCCTAAATCATCTTCTTTATTTCTTTTCTGATATTCTGATTTTGTGCTAAGAATTCTACTCATTTACTTGCCTCCATATTTTTGAACATTCTGTCCTTCCCTAGTGAACAAATGTAGACCACTAGGTTATAGGCTCTACTGAACTGGATCATGACAAGAGTATAAAGAACTGAACCACTATAAATATGCCTAAAATGAGGATTACTACTTTCTCCCTATAACCAGTCATCATACGAAGCTAAATTGATTTGAAGATGTGGGAAAAACATCTACAACCATTGGCATTGACAGTATACATAACATACTTGATAAGTAAAGAGAGGCTGCAGCTCTGCTAGTCTGAGGTTCCGTCTGAGCTGGGGCAACCAGAGGCCAATCAGAAATTTTAACAGGTAGATTCTGGAAATTAGAAAGCCATAGAAGGGCTTGATAACCTCTACACATATCCCAAGTGAACAGGGAAACAATAGGAATGGACAGGAAAAACTCAAGAGTGCCAGTGGAAAGTAAAATATGAGACAGACATAAAATTGAACATTGAATGTGCTCCCAAACCTACACAGAGATACATAGGCTAATGCTGAATACCCTAAGGACTCAAACTGTCTGAGTAAATACTCTGTCCAATCATAGGCTGACAGCTAAGTTATACAAATACAGAGATGACCTTTTGAGAAGTCACTGGAAAAAAAAAATTAAAACAATAACTGAGCAGGGAAGTGAATAGCCAAACACTATAGGGGAGACAGATCAAATTCCACATATTAAGTCCTGGCAAGTTACTAAATAAATAAGAAAACCCTTGGAGTGGGGGAGGTCAGAATCCATACTTGCAAAAACATGTTATCTAAAATGTCCAGTATTCAACAATATCACAAAAAAAGAAACATTCAAATAAAAAGGAAAGTGTGACCGATATTCAGGGAAAAAAGCAGTCAATAAAAATTCTGAGTGGACTCAGATGTTAGATATAGCAGACAAAGACCACAAAGATGCTATTATAAATATGCTCAAATAATTGAAATAAATTATATTTAAAGAATTAAAGGAAAATATGAAAATTACTAAAATATCAGAATTATCAAGAGAAATAGAATCTATATAAAGTAACTAAATGAATTATAGAGTTGAAAAATATAATAATGAAATGAAAAATTTACAAAATGGGCTCAGCAATAGATTTCAGAAGGCAGAAGAGAGGAATGGTGAACTTGAAGATAGATCAATAGATATCACTTTTAATAACAGAATAAAGATTAAAAAAAAAATAAGCATAAGGATAGCTTCAGAGACCTCTGGGACAACATTAAATGTACTAATATAAGTCTAATGGGAGTCCTAGACGGCTAGGAGAGAGAAAAATGTGCAAAAAAAATTTGGCTGAAAAATTGACATTTGATGAAAAACATTAATCTACAGATCCAAGAATTTCAATGACTCTCAAGTATGATAAACAGGAAGTGATCCATGATCCACACCCATTTCTGTTGTTTAAGCTACCCAGTCTGTGGTATTTTGTTACGGCAGCCCTGGCAAACTAATACATGAGGAAATGACCATGTTGACAGATGATATTGCAGGTCAGGGGGAGCCTCCACATGCTATGTTACTACATAGATGCCCTCCATCCTTATTTATCCACAACCTCAGAAAAAGAGAATGAAAAGTCAAATTGACTGAAATGAAATTTTCATGGATGGAGGCTAGAAATAAAAATTTATTCCTTATAGAAAAATAGTGAGTTCGTGGACTGAGATTTGTACCAGCAACCAAATATACAGTGTAATCACATTTTTATTATATAAAAAGGAAGACAGATTGTCAGATAATTTCCCCAAATGTTAATGGTGGCACTAGGAGATCCTTATAAGACCTGGCTACCTATTCTAGTTGACCTCTAGTCAGTAGCCTCATGTCATTCTGGAACATAAAATTACCAGTATTTTTCATCTCATCTTTTACTTTTAGTGTATATTTTCAAAATGTTTCATAACAAGAATGTGTTAAATTTCTTTTTTAGAAGTTATTTAAAATAAGCCTTTTGTAATGTTACTTCTGATACTTCTGCATTCTTTTACCATCAGAATTTGCCAGTGTCTCACTTTTCTTATATCCTAGAATCCTCTACTATCCTTTGTTAATCCTCTTTAATCTCCTTTCTACATAATTAAAATTTTATTGTTAGAGTGCCTGTTTATATGCAAAATATTTTAAGAGAAAATCATTATATGCTTCCCATTTAATAACATATAGCCGTATCTCGAGAAAATGGCAGGAAACACAGTGTTGCCTGTTTGTGGTGGACAAAGCTGTACCCCAAGGGGCAGAAGGCCCAGGACATAGTTACAGTTTGCCACTAACTAGTTGAGGAACCTTAAATAACTCACATTCTATCTCAGGGCATAGTTTCTTCAGATGCATAGGATATGTCAGGTTAAAAAACATACAAGTACTTTCTATGTGTTTGATTTTAAGACTTTTGTCTAGGGCTTCACAGTGAAAACGGACTTGTCTTCATTGTTGTTTTCTGTTCATTTTCAGTGAAGAAAATATACTTAAAGTTCTAGTCACACGTTGGAAAAATACTGGAAAACCTTCCAAGTTCGAATTTCTAAAAATTGGCCAGATGTGAGAATAAATAATATAGAACCACAATGTATTATTTTCCTTACTTTCAGATATGCCATTCTATTGTTATTAGTTTCATTTGCTGAAATTTAAATAAATATCAAGTAAAGGTTCCCATGTTTGCACAGTCTTCAGCTTTTATGATCAGCCTATACATGCAGCCTAAAGTTGCCTCATTCTCCCAAAGGAAGATTTTCAGACAAAAATCATGCTCTCAGTCACCAATTTTTTTGTTACCATAGTGATAAGAATAAAGAATGAAAAAAAAATAAGCTAAAAATACCTGAACACATACAGACACTTTTAGGAATTTGACCTACTTGGTGTCTTACACTGAAGAAGTTAATCAATTAAATTAACTACAAACGCGTTAGGTGAAATATTCTACTGGATGAAAAAATGCGTAGGTTGCACATCTGCAATCGAAGAAGTCAGTATGAATGAAGATGACTGACAATCTAAAATGCATAAAATCAGATTCTCTTAAAAATGGAATATATACCAGAAGCAAGGAGAAAATCATTAATTTAGCCCCATTTCCCATAAATCTTCTGTTTTCTTTCCATTACTTAGAATATTTCCATTTTAAATGAAAGTTTCTTACGCACTAAAAGAATTTTTTTTTAACTGAGTGGAGCAACATAATTGAATGTATATTTAAAATTATGTTAGAATGGTTCCTTTCTATAAAGTAAAGCATCCCAATTTTAGACATTATAATAAAAATAGTATATTTTTTAACTAAGTCTTCCTTTGAAAATTCTAGTTTTAATAAGGAATTTAATAGACAATCATTTACAGAAAACCTACTATATTGCAAAGCATTAAGCTAGTCTGTGAAAGATCAATAAAAGGCAGTACTTGCTGTCAAGAATGTGTTAATCATCCATCTAATTATGTTTTCATAACATTGACTTTTAAAGTGTCTCCACATAATAAAATGGAAAGAGCATTGAACTTGACTTGAAGAGACCAGGGAAAAGTTCCAGCTCTACTAATGAGCTTAGAAAAGTCTCTTTCTAAATCTCAGTTCTCTCATCTGTAAAATGAGCATATCGTCTCCTCTAGCACACAGGTCATTATGATAATCAAAAGAGATGCTATCAGTGGAAACCAATGGATAACATTCAATAAATAACCTCTATAAAAATGAGTCATTATACAATTAGCTTCCACCATTAAACATTTCCAAAATAAAAAATAATTATGAAAACTTATTTTCATAATTATTTATGTATACTTAAGAATTATTTAGGAATAATAATAGTAAATATTTATTGAGCACTTATAACGGAACACGTTTTACATGAATTATTTATTTTAAACCTCACAACAGCCCAATGACTTAGATAGTATTATCTTCCTTTTATAGTTGAGAAAAATAAGGTATAGCAGAGATACATAAATTGTCCAAGGACGTACAGCTATTAAGTGGTAGAGCCAGGAATTAAACCCAGGAAAGCTATTCCCAGAGCCATGCACTAAACCTAAGCCTTTATGATATTCTCCAAAATAATTAGTACAGGAAAATATCTCCATGAAACTGTTAATTGGAAAAAAACTTACATTTTCAATAACTCACACTAATGATTATAAGTTTCTAAAATATCTAACTGATTCTATTTTCTTGTATTTGATTTTTTCATTTTATTATTTATTATAAAGAAAAATGGAAACAATTTAAATGCACAACAGTCAATACATTATAGAACATCCATGTGACAGATTATTATTCAGTCATAAATAATGTTGCAAAAGATATTTATGGCTTGGAAGCTTAGCAGTACCGTTAACAAAAAAAAGCAGATTTTCAAACATGTAGAAAATAATCTCAACATTCATCAAAACAATGTCATGTGTACAGAAAAAAAATTGGAAAGATAGACATCAAATGTTAATTGCTATTTCTTAGCCATTTTATACATTTCTATGTTCCCAAATTTTCTATAATAAACATTTAATGTTTCTGTCATTGGGGAGAAAAGTTACTGCAACAAACAACCTAGTGATGACCACTGAAGCACAAAGTGATTTGGATGTTTCTGCCAGTATGTGAACATATATTTATGGAGAGTCTAGAAAACTTGTTCTAGGTACTAGGGACACAGCACTGGCAAAGCAAAGTCCATAGGTAAAGAATTAGGTAAATTTACACTAAAACTAATGAAGAAAGAGAAATTCAAACCTATAAAGAAGCTTCAACCTTGTCACTCTGACTTTAATCACCTTCCTGCTGGCATCCTTTGTTAAAAAAGGTCCTGAAATGTTTTGTTTTGTTTACCTTCTCTTCTCAAGTAAATTGTGGATACACCATCCATCATCTCTAAACATGGCGGCAAGACATAGCATTAGTACGGACATAGAGAGAAATGTTGAGAAGAACCTTAAGGAGTTAAGAAAAATTCATTGAGATTTCTCACATCTTGGTGACAATTTTCACCCATTTACTAGTTTTTAGAGAAGGGAGGAATGTTGCTCCATTTAAATTACTAAATATTCTCATACCATATTATCCTTTCATTTATTTACTGTTCAGAAAAGAAATGATTTTCTAACTGTAAAATTCTATTGTACTGAAATAATTTACAATGTTTAAACATTTAAACTTGGCTATGCTCTTCAGTAGCTAAAATCATCTCCTCCATCCCTCTAAAAAAACTTTATTGCATTAACTTCTTGTAACCTGTCCTTTAAATCTCTTCTTTCATATATATTAAAATCAAATTTAAAAAATTTTAGGAAAAATATTTATAATATAAATTTAATAAAAGTAAAAAAGGAAAGAATAAAGGAGGAAAATAGGGTGGAAGGAAAGAAGGAAGGGGAAAAGAAGAAAAGAAATGAGAAACTACTTGCCTCTGTAGACAAGGTCCCAAACCTCATCAATTTGCTGCTGGGTTGGGAAATGACCACAGTCATTGAAGTACTGAAGGAGTTCACTTCTGTCTAACCCCTGCCAATCTTGTCTCTTAACAAACATTGTTTCATAGACTAAAAGGGAAAAAGGACAAAAGAAAATATTTTCTTTATAAATAATATATCAAGTACAAACTGCCTAAAGGTTTCATCTGGATTTGAAGAAACTTTAACTCCAGTTTTATTTTTAGGCTTCTGTGATTATGGTTGCACTATGTTCCCCACCTGGGAGAGTTAGAAGGAAGTGGGCTTGCTGCTCTCTTCCATATTGCACAGCAGTCAAAGGGAACACTGGCATCCTCTGGCCTGGTTTACGTGACAATTGTTTGTGGACCACACACACATCAATGCCGAAACCCCATCATAAGACATAACTTGAACGTCAGGACTTCTGGGGGCCTGACTTCTATTGACCCATTTCAATATTCATTTTTTATTAGGTCTCATAGTTTTTTCATCTCTTTTTTGCTTCTACCCACATTCTAACTACCGGAATTGGTGATTCCCCTTTGGACTGCTTATTCTACATTTGATTTTGCCCCTAACTGGAATGATGTCTACTTCTTGCTAACCGACTTCATGTACTCCTATTTCCTAGTTTAAGGTACTTTGCCACTCCTGGCTCAAAACCACTCAGATGGGCCATCCCTCACCTATCTGCCATAGTTGGCATTAACAGGGGTTAGGTAACATCCAAGAGAATTGATGAATACATTTTGTAAGTGTAAGTCTCCAAAAACATTTTAGTTTTTCTCTTCAAAAGGTGATACTGAGTCTCCACTCTGAAGTACGATGGATTAGCCTCATGAAGCTGATTGTCAGTCAGCATTTACAGGATGACAGGGTCTGCCTCAGTACAGGTTTAGCTCTGAAAATTGGGCTCCCGATGACAAAGGGCACCAGAGCGGTTTCTAACAGAAGTTAATACATCATCCTGGCACTCAACTGTATGGACTTCAACTTTCCATTCATTCATTCATTCATTCATTCAGTTAAGGTGGACAGTCATGAGACATCAACAAATTCAAGAAATATTTAATGATTGCCTAAATGAGTAACTATTCCAGATCCTGAAATACAGCAGTAAAATAAACATAAATTTGTATCGTTTTAGTATATCTGACTTTTTCTCTCCTTTCAAATAGGCAAACTAGAGCAGTTGATGGTGCCTCCATCCATATCGCCTTGTCCCTTGTATTTCTGTGCACACTGACCTGACTGAATTGCCAATATCTGCATTTCATTGCCTAAGTGCTCCCTCTGCCTGCAAGACTCCACTCTGCCCACTTGTGCAGCTAGCCAGAAGCGCCATGGAATTAAGGTCCCCATTGGAGTGGCCCTCAGCCACTAACTGGAGGGTGTTGGTGGATAAAGACCCAGTACTTGAGGCAAGCTGGCTACACTGTTCCCTAGAGGAATTAAGCTCTAATTGCCCACGTGGTAATCTGCTTGATAATGCAGTCATTTCTGACTTCCGTCCCTTCCCTGTCTCAATTCTCCATTCCACTAACAATATTCCTTGGGATCAACTCCCAAGTAAGCTAGTTGTACTTGAATTCTTGTCTCAGAGTCCAATTCTGGAGAAACCCAAACTACACACAAAGAATGTCACTTTTTACTTTTAAGATCAAGTAAATATACTTCTCCTTGAAAAAGTATATATACCTTTATTAGTTTTTCCTTGAATTAATCAAATTGAGATGTTTCTCATTAGATCAGACTAATGCACATATTAATATAATGGCTTTGTAACTATATTAACAGATAACAATGCCCCTAACCTGTATATTATGCCCTAAAAGCAAACATTCAGCAACACACTAGCGGAATTAATATTTTAGGCAGGGATAATTAGGGTCCATATAAAACTTAAAGCATGAAAATTAATGAAATTTTCTGGTCATTGAAAGATGCCTTAAAAGGTGCATGGTTATCTGCCAAATATCACCCAACTAGCAATCAACATATGGAAAGAATGGAGAATTTTCTAAGGAACATGAAGACAAATTAGAACTTGCAAAGTCTATGGACTCGAGAGTTACTTTAACCTTCAATGCAAATGAATGGCTTTGTTGGTAATTCTTTTAAGCATTCATTTAGCTAATTCTCTTCTACTATTCAGATCCTATGCTGGACAGAGCACCATTCATCCTAACTAGACTCCTTTATGTCCTTGGCTCATGTCAGCCTATTCTCAACAAAACTGCCAGAGTGGTGTGTTCAAACATAAGTCACATCATAGCTCTCGGTTCCCAATCCTCCATAGGCTTCTCATCTCTCTCAGGGTAAAATCCAATGGTCTATAAAGGCTGACACAACCTGTGCTACCTGCTAACTCCCCCATTTCATTTTGTTCTGCTCTTGCTCACAAACTGCATTCCAATAACATTAGTCTCCTGGCTTCCTCTAACACTGACAGCCTCCAACTTGCAGCCTTCACACTTGCTGCTCACTCTGCCAAGAACATTCTTCCTCCATATATCCACCTGGCTCACCCCTCACTTTCTTTAAGACTTTAACTCAAAGTGCTTCTCAGCTGGAAACTACCAGAGTCCAGGCTGGAAAACAAAACCACATTAGTTTTTTTTCATACTGAGAGGTTATTTTAAGATACAAAAATAGTGAAATCTGCAGTTACAAATCAAGGAGAAATCATGGAGAGAAAGTAAAACTAAGAAAAACAAGTGAGATTGTGTAAGGTAAAAAAATGAATTTAGTGACACAGTTTTGGGGATGGAGATAAGACTGAGTAAAATAGTGGGAGCATTTTGGAAAGAATATGTGATTTGGAAGTCAGTAGCTAAAAAATAAAGTCAGTGAAAAAGAAAAGACAGTTAGTGTAATAACTGTAAGGTCCTATACACACTTTGATAAATATTATATCTGTACATTCATACTAGATTATGGAATATAAAATTACTATCCATAAAAGACTATTAAGAATATCTTTCTTATTATTAACTATAGATGATAATAGTGTTTTGCATATTTGAAAGTTGCTGAGAGTAGATCTTAAAAGTTCTCATCATAAGAAAAAAAAATTTCTAACTATGTATGGTGACAGATGTTAACTAGACTTATTGTGGTGATCATTTCACAATATATACAAATAGCAAATAATTATGTTGTACACCTGAAACTAATATAACGTTATATTTCAATTATACCTCAATAAAAAAAAAGACTGCAAAAAAAGGGATACTTTTCTGAATTTTGTGCCAGTCAGTGGAGAGTTTATGTACAAGTCTTAAAATCTGAGTGCATATGGGTATGATCTCTTGATCTCTCTCTCTCACTCACACACACACACACACTTTTTTAAAGATTATTAAGTCAAAGGAGTCACAGCGGATTCCTGATAAGAGAAGGATTTTCACTTTCTCTGCCTCTGTCTCTCACTTGCTTTCTCTTTCTCCCTTCTTCTTTCTGTCTTTTCATCCCTCCAACACTTTGCTCCTTTCTGCTTTCTTCTCTGGAAACCAGGCTGTTGGACTGGGTGAATTGATCTAGCTGAATTCCATGACTTATATAGCATCTGTCTCTCTGACTTATTCCTTCCTCAACATCTAGCCACAGAAAAGAAGTCATTCTAAATCAAAGAATTCCGGTTATTTGTCAATATCTCTTGGCACATAATTGTAGCATAGCTAATAAACTTAATGAAAACTATCCTTTCAACAAATATTTTTGAGCCCTCCTGATAAACCAAGCATTTGCTAAAAGTGGGTATTTATTAATGAACATAACAGACACAGTCCCTGTCTTCAAGGAATTTACAGTCCTCTGTGAAACATTTTATGACTAGCTGAAACTACCAAAAATGTAGCACTTTTATATTATAAAGCAATAAGATGCTAATTCCAATTAAATATAATTTATTGGCATCACTTTATTGTTGTTTTGTTTTGTTTGAGACAATTCTTAACAGCAGTTTCAAGTTCACAACAAAACTGAGAATAAGCTACAGAGATTTCTCATGTACCCCTACCCCACACAAACATAGCCTCCCCACCATTGTCAACACCACTCCCCAGAGTGGTACATTTGTTACCAAGGATGAACCTACACTGACACATCATAATCACTAAAGTCCATGGTTTACCTTATGGCTCACTCTTGGTGTTGTACATTCTCTGGGTTTGGGCAAATGTATAATGATATGTACCCATCACTGCAGTATTGTACAGAACAGTTTCACTACCCTAAGAATTGTCTGTGCTCTGCCAATTCATCCCACCCCTAGCAACCATCAATCTTTTTATTTTCTCCACAGTTTTGCCTTTTCCAGAAAGTCATATAGTTGGAATCATACTGTGTGTAGCCTTTTCAGATTGGCTTCTTTCACTTAGTAATATGATTTAAGTTTCCTCCATGTCTTTTCATGGCTTGATAACTCATTTATTCTTAATGCTAAATAACTTTCCATTGTCTGTACCAGTTTATTTATCCATTCACCTACTGAAGGACATCTTGATTGCTTCCAACCTTTGGCAATTATGAAAAACCTACTATAGACATCAATGTGCAGGTTTTGTGTGGGTGTAAGTTTTCAACTCCTGTGGGTAAATACCAAGGAGCATGATTGCAGAATCATATGGTAAGAGTATGCTTAGTTTTTTAAGAAATCATTGAACTGTCTTCCAAAATGGTTATATCGTTTGGGATTCCCACCGGCAGTGAATGAGAGCTCCTGTTGCTCCACATCCTCACCAGCATTTGGTGTTGTCAGTGTTCTGGATTTCGGCCATTCTAATATGTGTGTAGTGGTATCTCATTGTTGTTTTCATTTGCATTTCCCTGATGACATATGATGTGGAGCATCATTCCATATGCTTATTTGTCGTCTGTATATCTTCTTTGGTGCAGTGTCTGTTGAGATCTTTGGCCCATATGTTAATTGTTTGTTTTCCTATTGCTGAGTGTTAAGAGTTCTTTGTATATTTTGGATAACTGTCCTTTATCAGATGTGTCTCTTGCAAATATTTTCTCTGAGTATTTTGCTTATCTTATTCTCTTGACATCATCTTTCGCAGTGCAGAAGACTTTAATTTGAATGTAGCCCAGGTTATCAATTATTTCTTTAATGGATCATATCTTTGGTGTTGTATCTAAAAAGGCATCATATCCAAGATCATCTAGGTTTTCTCCTAGGTTAACTTCTAGGAGTTTTATAGTTTTGCGTTTTACACTTAGGTCTAGGATCCATTTTGAGTTAATGTTTGTAAAGGGAGTAAGGTCTGTGTTTAGATTTACTTTTCTGCATGTGGATGGCCAGTTGTTCCAGGAACACTTGTTGAAAAGACTATCTTTGCTCCTTTGTATTGCATTTGCTCCTTTGTCAAAGACCAGTTGACTATATTCATGGGGGTCTTTTACTGGGCTCTCTATTCTGATCCATTGATCTGTCTATTCTTTTGCCAATACCACCCTGTCTTGATAATTATAGCTTTATAGTAAGTCTTAAAATCAGGTAGCATCAGTCCTCCAACTTTGTTCTTCTCCTCCAATATTGTGTTGGCTATTCTAGTCTTTTGCCTCTCCGTATAAACTTTAGACTCAGTTTGTTAATATCCACAAAATAACTCTCTGGGATTTTTGAGTGAGATTTCACAGAATCTATAGATCAAGTTAGGAAGAACTGATGTCTTGACAATAGTGAATCTTCCTATCCAGGAACATGGAATATCTATCCATTTATTTAGTTCTTTGATTTCATTCATTAGAGTTTTATAGTTTTCCCTATAGAGATATTATATATATTTTGTTACATTTATACCCATGTATTTCATTTTGGGGAGTGCTAATGTAAATGGTATTGTTTTTAATTTCAAACTCCACTTGTTTATTGTTAATATATAAGAAAGCAATTGACTTTTGCATATTAATCTTGTATCCTGCGATCTTGCTAGAATCACTTCTTAGTTCCAGCAAGTTTTTTTTGTCAGTTCTTTCAGATTTTCTACACAATCATGTTATCTGTGAACAAAGTTTTATTTCTTCTTTCCCAATTTGTACACCTCTTATTTCCTTTACTTGCCTTATTGCATAAGCAAGGACTTCCAGTATGATATAGAAAAGGAGTGGTGATAGGGGATCTCCTACCCTTGACTTGATCTTAGTGGGAAAGCTTCGAGTTACTTACCATTAAGTATGACATTAACTGTAGGTTTTTCCTAGATAGTCTTTTTTTTTTTTTTTTTTGAGGAAGATCAGCCCTGAGCTAACATCCATGTGAAGCCTCCTCTTTTTGCTGAGGAAGACCAGCTCTGAGCTAACATCTATTGCCAATCCTTCTCCTTTTCTTTTTCCCCCAAAGCCCCAGTAGATAGTTGTATGTCATAGTTGCACATCCTTCTAGTTGCTATATGTAGGACGTGGCCTCAGCATGGCCGGAGAAGCGGTGCGTCCGTGCGTGCCCGGGGTCAAACCTGGGCCTCCAGTAGCGGAGCGCGTGCGCGTAACAGCTAGGTCATGGGGCCGGCCCCTAGATAGTCTCTATCAAGTTGAGAAAGTTCCTCTCTATCCTAGTTTTTTTTTTTTTGAATAGATGTTGGATTTTGTCAAATGCTTCATCTGCACCTATTGATATGAGCATGAGATTTTTCATTTTTAGCCTGTTGATGTGATGGATTATATTAACAGATTTTTTGAATGTTCAATCAGCCTTGCATAGCTGGGATAAGTAGCACTTGGTCATGGGGTATAATTCTTTTTATACTTTTTTGGATTTGATTTCCTACTATTTTATTGACGATTTTTGAATCTATATTCAAGAAAGATATTGGTCTGTAGTTTTCTTATCTTATAATGTCTGTCTAGGTTTGGTATTAGGGTAATGCTAGCCTCATAAAATTAATTGGGAAATAATTACGATAGTGCATTCATCTATTTCTCCTCGCAGTTCTATCAGTTTTTGCCTCATATAGTTTGACGCTCTGTTGTTAGGCACATACACAATTATAATTGTTATATATTCTTGGAGAATTGACCCCTTTACCAGTATGTAATGTCCTCCTTTATCGCTGATAAGTTTCCTTACTTTGAAGTCTGCTCTGTCTGAAGTTAATACAGCTACTCCTGCTTTCTTTTGATTAGTGTGGGCACGGTATATTTTTCTCCATCCATTTATTTCTAATCTGTATATGTCTTTATATTTAAAGTGAGTTTCTTGTAGACAACATATATAGTTGGGTCATCTTTTTTGATCTGCTCTGACAATCTCTGTCTTTTATTTATTTATTTAAATTATTTTATTGAGGTCATATTGGCTTATAACATTGTGCAAATTTCAGGTGTACATTATGATATATCAGTTTTTGTATAGATTGCATCATGCTTATGACCAATAGTCTAGTTTTTACCCATCACCACACATATGTGTCTTTTTACCCCCTTTCCCTACCCTCACCCCCTTCTCTGGTAACCACTAATCTGTTCTCCTTATCTATTTGTTTATCTCCCACATATGAGTGAAATCACATGATATTTGTCTTTCTCTGTCTGACATTTCACTTAGCATAATATCTTCAAGATTCATCCATGTTGTTATAAATGGGAAGATTTTATTCTTTATTATGGCTGAGTAATATTGCAATGTATATCACAATATTGCAATGTATATCCAAATCTTGGCTATTGTAAATAATGTTGCAATGACCATAGTGTTGCTTGTATCTTTCCAAATTAGTGTTTTTCTTCTCTTTGGATAAGTGGAATTCCTAGATCATATGGTAGTTATAATTTTAATTTTCTGAGAAACTTCCATGCTGTTTTCCATAGTGGCTGCACCATTTTACATTCCCACCAACAGTGTATGAGTGTTCCCTTTTCTCCACATCCAGGCCAACATTTGTTATTTCTTGCCTTTTTGATAATAGCCATTCTGAGAGGGGTGAGGTGATATCTCATTGTGGTTTTCATTTGCATTTCCCTGATGATTAGTGATGTTGATTATCTTTTCATGTGTCTGTTGGCGATCTACATGTCTTCTTTGGGAAAATGTCTATTCAGGTCCTCTGCCCATTTTTTAATTAGATTGTTTACTTTTTTGGTATTGAGTTGTATGTATAAGTCCTTTATACATTTTGGATATTAACCCCTTATCGGATATATTATTTGCAAATATCTTCTCCCATTCAGTAGGCTGCCTTTTCATTTTGTTGAAGGTTTCCTTCAATATGCAAAAGCTTTTTAGTTTGATGTAGTACCATTTGTTTATTTTTGCTTTTGCTGTCTTTGCCTGAGGAGACAGATCCTCAAAAATATTGCTAAGACCAATGTCAAAGAACTGACTGCCTATTTTTTATTCTAGGATTTTTATGGTTTCAAGTTTTATATTTACGTCTTTAACACATTTCATTTTTGTATATGGTATAAAAAGTGATCAGTTTCATTCTTTCTCATGTAGCTGTCATGTTTTCCCAAGAGCTTTTATTGAAGATACTGTCTTTTCCCCATTGTATATTCTTGTCTCCTTCATCAGAGATTAACTGACTATATAAGTGGGTGTATTTTGGGGCTCTCTACTCTGTTCCATTGATCTATGTGTCTGTTTTTGTGCCAGTACCATACTGTTTTGATTACTATAGCTTTGTAGTATGGTTTGAAGTCAGGAAGTGTGACACCTCCAGCTTTGTTCTTCTTTCTCAGGATTGCCTTGGCTATTCAGGTTCTTTTACGGTTCTACACGAATTTAAAGATTATTTGTTCTAATTCTGTGAGAAATGCTACTGGGATTGCATTGAATCTGTAGATTGCTTTGGGTAATATGGACATTAACAATCATAATTCTTCCAGTCCATGAGCATAGTATATCTTTCCATTTATTTGTGTTGTCTGCAATTTCTTTCATCAATGTCTTATAGTTTTCAGAGTACAGGCCTTTTATTTCCTGGGTTAAATTTATTCTTAAGTATTTTATTCTTTTTGATGCAATTGTAAATGGAATTATTTCCTTAATTTCTCTTTCTGATGGTTCGTTATTAGTGTATAGAAATACAACAGATTTCTGTATATTGATTTTGTATCCTGCAACTTTACTGAACTCATTTATTAGTTCTTATATTGTTTTGGTGGCGTCTTTAGAGTTTTCTGTATACATATCACGTCATCTGCAAATAGTGACAGTTTTACTTCTTCCTTTCCAATTTTGACGAATTTTATTTCTTTTTCTTGTCTGATTGCTATGGTTAGGACTTCCTATACTATGTTGAATATAAGAAGTGAGAGTGGGCATTCTTGTCTTTTTCCTGATCTTAGACGAAAAGATTTCAGCTTTTTACCATTGAATATGATGTTAGCTGTTGGTTTGTCATATATACTCTTTATTATGTTGAGGCACATTCCCTCTATTACACACTTTGAGAGTTTTTTTCATAAATGGATATTGAATTTTGTCAAATGCTTTTTCTACATCTATTAAAATGATCATATGACTTTCATCCTTCATTTTGTTAATGTGGTGTATCATGTTGATTGCTTTGAAGATATTAAACCATCCTTATATCCTGGGAGAAATCTCACTTGATCATGATGTATGATCCTTTTAAGATATTGTTGAATTTGGTATGCTAATATTTTGTTGAGGATTTTTGCATCTGTGTTCATCAGAGATATTGGTCTGTAATTTTCTTTTCATCTAATGTCTTTGTCTGGTTTTTCAGGTAAATGCGTTAGTCTGCATTAAAAATTTTCCATTGTGATCCAAGCTAACTTGGCATTTATGTCTAACTTCATACTATAAGCCAGCAGCAATAAAATAATCATGTTTTTGTTAAGCTTGTTTAGACTTCAGCCAAATTTAATATTCTACATTTCCACAGACTACTGGATTGAGTGACTTAAGAACCTTTCTAGCCTTTATAGCTGGCCTCATAGAAAGAGTTTGGAAGCATTCCTTCCTCTTCAATTTTTTTGGAACAGTTTGAGGATAAGTATTAACTCTTCTTTAAATGTTTGGTAGATACACCTGTGAAGCCATCTGGTCCTAGACTTTTGTTTTTTGGGAATTTTTTTATTATTGATTCAATTTCCTTGCTAGTAATCAATCTGTTCAGATTTTCTATTTCTTCCTGATTCAGTCTTGGAAGATTGTATGTTTCTAGGAATTTATCCATTTTTTCTAGGTTGTCCAATTTGTTAGTGTATAATTGTTTGTAGTAATCTCTTATGATCCTTTGTATTTCTATGGTGTTGCTTGTCACATCTCTTTCATTTCTGATTTTATTTATTTGGGCCCTCTCTTTTTTTTCATTGATGAGTCTGGCTAAAGATTTAGCAATTTTGTGTATATTTTGAAAGAACCAGCTCTTAGTTTCAATGATCTTTTCTATTGCCTTTTTAGTCTTTATTTCATTTATTTACACTCTGATCTTTATTATTTCCTTCCTTCTACTAACTTTGGGATTTATTCGTTCTTATTTTTGTTGTTCATTTAACTGTAATGTTCAATTGTTTATCTGAGATTTTTCTTGTTTCCTGAGGTGGGCCTGTATCACTATAAACATCCCTCTTAGAACTTCTTTTGCTATGTCCCATAATTTTTGGAATGTTGTATTTCCATTTTCATTTGTCTCAAGGTATTTTTTTATTTATTCTTTGATTCCTTTGTTAACTCATCAGTTGTTTAATAGCATGTTCTTTAGCCTCTATTTATTTTTTATTTTTCCAGTTTTCTTCTTGTAACTGATTTCTACTTTCATACTGTTGTGGTCTGAAAAGATGCTTGATATGATTTCAATTCTCTTAAATTTATTAAGACCTGTCTGTGCCCTAATATGTAATCTATTATGGAGAATGTTCCATGATACCCATGAAAAGAATGTGTATTCTGCTGTTTTTGGATAAAATGTTCTGTATATATCTATTAAGTCCATCTGGTCTAATGTGTCATTTAAGGCCAATGTTTCCTTGTTGATTTTCTATCTGGATGACCTATCCTCTGATGTAAGTGGGGTGTTAAAGTCCTCTACTATTATTGTATTACTGTCAATTTCTCTATGTCTGTTAATATTTACTTTATGTATTGAGGTGCTCCTATGTTGGGTTCATAGATATATACAAGTGTTACATCCTCTTGTTGGATTGATGTATATAATATCCTCTTTGTCTCTTATTAATACTTTGTTTTCAAGCCTATTTTGTCTGATATAAGTATTGTTACCCCAGCCTTCTTTTCCATTTGCATGGAATATCTTTTTCCATCTCTTCAATTTCAGTCTGTGTGTGTCTTTAGATATGAAGTGAATCTCTTGTATGGGTCTTTTTTTAAAAATCCATTCAGTCACCCTATATCTTTTGATTGAAACATTGAGTCCATTTACATTTAAAGTAATTATTGATAGGTGTGTATTTATTACCATCTTCTTAATTGTTTTCTGGCTGTTTTTGTAGTTCTTCTCTGCTCCTTTCTCCTTTTCTTGTTCTCTTCCTTTGTGATTTGGTGACTTTCTTTAGTATTATGTTTGTATTCCTTTCTCTTTATTTTTTGTGTATCTATTATAGGTTTGGGGTTTGTGGTTACCATGAGGTAACATACATAACAACCTATGTATATAGCAGTCTATATTAAGTCGATGGCTGCTTAAGTTCGAATGCATTCTAAAAGCACTACATTTTTACTTCCTCCCTCCTTTTTTAATATTTTTGATATTATATTTTACATCTTTTTATTTTGTGTATTCCTTAACTAATTATTATAGATATAGATGATTTTACTACTTTTGTCTTCTAACCTTCAAACTAGCCATATAGATGGTTGATCCACCACTTTTACTATATGTTTGCCATTACCAGTGATATTTTTTCTTTCATAATTTTCTTATGTCTAGTTATGGCCTTTTCTTTTCTGTTTAAAGAAGTCCTTTAAATATTTATTGTAAGGCCAGTTTTGTGGTGATGAACTCTTTTAGCTTTTGCCTGTCTGGGAAACTCTTTATCACTCCTTCAATTCTGAATGATAACCTGGCAGGGTAGAGTATTCTTGGTTGTAAATTTTTTCCTTCCAGCACTTTGAATATATTGTCCCACTCCCTTCTGACCTGTAAAGTTTCTGCTGAAAAATAAGCTGATAGTATTACAGGGGTTCCTTCGTATGTAACTAGTTGTTTTTCTCTTGCTGCTTTTAAGATTCTCTCTTTAGCTTTAACTTTTGACATTTTAATTATAATGTGTCTTGGTATGGGCCTCTTTGGGTTCCTCTAGTTTAGGACTCTCTCTACTTCCTGACTTAGATGTCTGTTTCCTTTGCCAGGTTGGGGAAGTCCTCAGCCATTATTTCTTCAAATAGATTTTCTGTTCCTTTCTCTCTCTTTCTTTTCTTTCTGGGACCTCTATAATGTGAATGTTAGTATGCTTGATGTTGTTCCAGAAGTCCCTTAAGCTATTCTCATTTTTTATTCTTTTTCTTTTTGCTGTTCCAGTTGGGTGATTTCCACTACCTTATCTTCCAGATTGCTGATTCATTCCTCTGCATCGTCTAACCTGCTGTTGATTCCCTCTAGTGTGTTTTTCATTTCAGTTATATTCTTCAGCTCTCATTAGTTCTTTTATATTTTCCATCTCTTTGTTGAAGTTCTCACTATGTACATCCATTCTTCTCCTGAGTTCAGTGAGCATTACTTCGAATTCTTGTCTGGTAGATAGCTTAACTCTGTTTCACTTAGTTCTGTTTCTGAGGTTTTGTTTTGTTCTTTCATCTGAAACATATTCTTTTGTCTCCTCATTTTGCCTAACTCTCTGTATTTATTTCTATGTATTAGGTAGATAAGCTTTGTCTCCTAGTCCTGATGTGGTGGCCTTATGTAGATGGTGTTCTGTGGGGCTCAGTAGTGTAATTCCCTCTGGTCACCAGAACCAGGTGCTCCAGGAGTCTTCCCTGTATAGGCTGTGTGTGCCCTCCTGTTGTGACTGGGCCATAATTGCTGTGGGTGCACTGGTGTGTGGAGCCAGCCCCCCATATTGGGAGCGCTTTGAAGGGGCTCCAGGGCTGGCCAGGGCTGCCCACAGAGTGGGGTAGGGTAGGAGCCACTTTGCAGGGGCATAAGCCAGAGCAGGTCCACAGGGGAATGCCAGGGCAAGGCAAGCAGCGCTAGCAAGGTAGATGGAGAGTTTCAGAAATGGCACCTGCCAGGGCCAGGCCAGCTAGGAAGGAGATTTTTTAAAAAGGCACCCACCAGAGCTTCTGTCCCTGGAGAATGTTCCAACAAATCTCTACCCCTTTGGCACATGTCCTAAAATTAGTCAATGAATCACCTTCACATATAATTCAGGCACCTTTCAAACTTCTGCCTCTGTGCTGAAACTTAGAGAGAGTGAGTTTGTGCATGCACCCTTTAAGATCAGAATCTCAGTTTCTTATAGTCCTCCTGCTCTCCTGGATGTAAGCCTCACTGGTTTTCAAAGTCAGACATTATGGGGGCTCATCTTCTTGGTGCAAGTCCCCAAGGTGCAGGAGCCTGATGTGGGGCTCAGGCCCCTCACTTGTCTAGGAGGACCTTGGCAGTTAATATCCCTCCTTTTCTGGATCACTACACTGGGGTGTGGGTCCTGGCTAGGCTGTTTCTCCACCCCTTTTACCCATCTCAATGTGTTTTTTTCTTTATATTCTTAGTTGTGCAAAACCTGTTCTGCAATACTTCAGGTCATTCTCAATGATAGTTGTTCTACATAGTTTTGGTGTGTCCATAGGAGAAGGCGAGCTGAGGATAATCCTACTCCACCATCTTGATCCAAGCTCTCAATCTGCCTTTTGTAGTTTTAATCAAGCATTTTATATGATTCCCTTTTCTCTCCTTTCATAGCATATCTGTTATACTTCTTTTTTTCACTTTTTTTAGTAGTTGCCCTAGTGTTTGCAATATATGTTTATAGCTAATCCAAGTCCACTTTCAAATAACCTTACACCACTTCATGGGTAGTATGAACACTTTATAATGACAAAATAATCCTAATTCCTCCCTCCCATCCCTTGTATAATTTCTGTCATTCACTTCACTTATATATAAGCATAAACAAGCATAGACATATTAGCATATATAAGCATATAAAAGCATAGATAAAGTATCATATATAAGCATACATAACCTATATGCATAAACACGGATAATTGAGTACATTGTTAGTATTATTTTGAACAAACTGTTATCTGTTAGATCACTTAGGAATAAGAAAAATAAAGGTTTTTATTTTACCTTCCTATTTCTTCTTCAGTGCTCTTCTTAACTTCATGTAGATCTAAGTTTCTGACCTATTTTATTTTCCTTCTCTCTAAAAAATTTCTTTTAATGTGTTTTGCAAGGCAGAACTATTGGCAGCAAATTCCCTTCAACTTTTGTTCATCTGAGAAACTCCTTCATTTTTGAAGGCTAATTTCACAAGGTACAAAATTCCAGGTTGGTGTTGTTTTTCTCTCAACATTTTAAACATTTCATTCCATTCTTCTTGCTTATATGGATTCTGACAAGTCAAATGTAATTCTTTCCTTTCTTCCTCCATAGGCAAGGTGTTTTTCCATCTGGTTTCATTCAGGATTTTTTCTTTATCTTTGATATTCTGTAGTTTGAAGATGATATACCTAGGTGTCGTTATTTGGAGTTTATTCTGCTTGGTGTTCTCTGAGCTTCCTGGATCTGTGGTTTGGTGTCTGAGATTAATTTGGGGAAATTCCCAGTCATTATTGTTTCAAATATTTCTTCTGTTCCTTTCTCTCTTTCTTCTCCTTCTGGTACTCCCATTACACATATGTTACTCCGTCTGTAGTTGTCCCACAGTCCCTGGATATTTTGTTCTTTTTTTTCCAGTTTTTGTTCTCTTTGCTTTTCAGTTTTCAAGGATTCTATTGATACATCCTCTAGCTCAGAGATTCTTTCCTCAGCCATATCCAATCTACTAATAATCCCATCGAAGGTATTCTTCATTTCTGTCACAGTGTTTTTTTATCTCTAGCATTTCTTTTTGGTTCTTTCTTAGGATTTCCATCTCTCTGCTTACATTGCCCATCTCTTTTTGCATCCCATCTACTATATCCACTAGAGCCCTTAGCATACCGATCATAGTTGTTTTAAATCCCCAGTCTAATAATTCCAACATCCCTGTCATGTCTGGCTCTGATGCTTGCTTTGTTTCTCCAAATTGTGTTTTTTGCCTTTTTGTATACCTTGCAATTTTTTCTTTATAGCCAGACATGACATATTGGGTAAAAGAAACTGCCGTAAATAGGCCGTTAAAAATGGTGGTAAAGTGTGTGTTGGGGGGAAGTGTTCCATAGTCCTATGATTAGGTCTCGGTCTCTTAGTGAGCCTATATCCCTGGACTGTGAGCTTCACAAGTGGTTCTCAGTTCTTCTCTCCCTGGTTAGGTGGGACAGGATGGCCAGGGTGGACTGGAGTTGAGTATTTTCCTTCTCTAGGTCAAGTAGGCTCTAATAATACTCCAGCTGGTTAGGCTCTGGTTACCTAGTTTCCCCTGAAGGCAGGCCTTGTTAAGAATAGAGTACTCTGGCATATTTCAAAATGGTTCCTTCTCTCTGATATTTACTGTGGGAATCTGCTCAAGCTCCTAGAGGTAAATATCACAATATTGTGGTGGTTCCTCTATGACCAGATCCTCCTGGAGTTTTTAACTCTCAGAATTATGCACACTGAGCCTCCAGCCATTTTTGAATTACAGTTCATTTTTCCTACCCAGGCACTAGTTCCCACATCAGTTTCTGCTCAAGAGTCTCTGCTCTGGTAAGCTGTGACTTCCTATATATTTGTGTCTCTCTCTTCAATCTTGGGGGCAGCAGTTTGCCCTCTGTCCTCCTCCCTCTTATAAATCCAAGAAGAGTTGTTGATTTTTTAGTCTGTTTAGCTTTTTTACTTGTTGTTAAGATGGACTGGTGACTTCCAAGCTCCATATATGTAGAACCAGAGACTGGAATTCTTCATTTATTATTTTCTTAATCAAGAAACTGGTTCTAATATCCATCTTAACCCTAAGCAATACTGAATTCATTAAATAATAGAAACCAGGATCTCTGAAAGTTAAGATATAAATTGAGGAACTTGTTTTGTGAATAGAATTTCAATACTAATAAAAAACACATAATGGATATCTGTTGTTTAATCTGCTCAGTGTCCATTAGCTGTTCTTCTGTTGTGTAGTTTTCCTTTGGTGAGTTACTCCTCCCCCAACGGCTATAGCCTCTGTGCAACTCCCAAGCAAAGTTCTCTGCACTCCCATGGCAAAGTATTGGACACATGACTCAAGCTAAACCAATCAGGTGATCTCTCCCTGGAATTTGAATTTAAAGCATAAGAACAAAAAGTCTTAAGGTGATAGTGACTTATCTATCCCCCAGAGGCAAATAGAGATTGCCCTTTATTATTTGCTCCCTAGATCTCTGGAGCAGCTCTGATTCAAGTTCTGTCTGAAATCTGATACTTTAGCTATCTTTCCTATATCTTTCCTTTAAATTTGCTTTTTGCTTTGGTTAGCCAGAATGAGTTTTCTGGTGCTTATTAACACAGGACCCTAATAAATTAATCCAAATATACAATATGTCACCTTAAAATGTAAATAGCTTACAGCAATATAAAATATGGTCTACCTTTGGTGTCTATGAGTAATTATATGTGAATTATATGTAAAATTTCAATGGTTAAATTAATTTCAAACCTAAAATCAAAGGAGAAATGTCTGCATCACTTACATTTTTTTCTGTCCATCCATTCCTCTATCTCTGCAAGGTTTATTATTTGTCTTGTTCTCCAGAGACCAAGTCTATATCTAACACGATGGATTAGTCTACAATACATGTTTATAACTGCTCTCAAATTTGGTCCATGATACAAAGCCTATAAAACAGATATATAGACAGTAAAGCTCCTTATATATTTCTGCTGTTTATATTTAGTCAGATTTTGCCCCTTTCATTTCATCTATATAACCCAGTTTCTTAGATTTTGGATGTATTTATTAATGTTTATTGCCTAGGTTGGTTAAATACATGCATTGTAGAGTGAGATAATCTCCCTGAAGTTCAGAAAGCTTCATGATGAATTGCTTTGTCATCAAAGATATTCATAGTCATAGGATAGAGGTTTCAATGACAGATACTATCACAGAAGTTTCCTAGATTGGTATCCAGATTTCTATAAAATGTAACCTTCTTAGCCAGAAAAAAATAAAAATGTTTTATTATGGCATTATTCTGTAATAGACGATTCTTGCCTGAGCTATCCACTCTGAGTGCTCAAATCCTTGTATTTTCTTTTGAAAATTGTATATTCATGTCATTTACCTATTTTTCACTGGACTTTTTCTGGTTTTTCTTGTTGATTCCTAAAAACTCTGAATATTAAAAAATTAACACCTTTCTGTATATGTGCAAATTTTGTTTTACAAGTTTATCTTTTAACTGTGGCTATATTTTTCTGTAGATGCATTTTCTACATTCTACTACAATAGACTTTTAAAAATTAAACTATAAAAATTCATCTATTTCAGGTTTCTTTTTCTTTTCAAATAGCCAGTTTCATTTTATTTATCAATTATTTTTACATTTCACATTTTCTAGATCATTAATTTCTCTACTTATCTTTATTCATTCCTTTATTTTTTAGGTTTATTTTCCCATTCTTGACTCCTTGAATTAAAGATTTAATTTATCCAGTTTCATTATTTTTTTTTAGGAATGTATTTAAGTCCATGAATTTTCCTCTGAGTGAGCTTTCCTTTGATATGCTTTGCATACCATTTTATAAGCCTAAAAACTGAAGCATAAAATCTTTAAGTAACTTTCCCAAGGTCCCATAGCTAGTAAGTTGCAGAATTGATTTTGAAACCAAAACAGGGACACTCCAGAGCCCAAATTTTTAGTTATACACTATATTGTTCTTAATTTGCTTGCATTTAGTATTTTTCGCCCATTCTGTGAATTTTTGGTTCAGTTTCTTTCCTAGTGTATTTATTTTTATTTTACTCATGATTGTTCTCATTCTTGTCATTTATTTTATGTTTTCTGTGATTCTTTCAAGGTTGTTTTTATCATTTTATATTTCTTCACCTTCACTTAATTTTGTGGTTCTTCTCTGAAATTTTTAAAAACTACGTTTAAGACTATATTTGTTGATTCATCAATATTATCAATGAAATAACATTTCTTGATTTGTCTGAATGAAAAAATTAAATTAGCATTATTTTACTACTTCTCCTTTCTTCTTTCATACAAATTCCATCAGAATTCAGGCAGATTCTGAATGTTTGCTAATGTCTTTTAACATTTAATAACATTTTCCAATATGTATTTTAACCTGCCTTTTGTTCAATATGCTTTTGCCATTTTTTGGGGGGTTTTTTTTTGTGTTTTTTTTTTTTTTGGTGAGGAAGATTAGCCCTGAGCTAATCTGTTGCCGATCCTCCACTTTTTGCTGAGGAAGATTGACCATGAGCTAACATTCATATTTCTCTACTTTATATGTGGGACGCCTGCCACAGCATGGCTTGATAAAGGGTGCGTAGGTCCGTGCCCAGGATCTGAACCTGCAAACCCTAGGCCACCAAAGCAGAGTGTGTAAACTTAACCACTACGCCACTGGGCCAGCCCCTATTTGTTTTTTAAATAATAAATTGGTCACACTTTTGGAGCATTCCCAACTGTATGAATCTTAACGGAAGGCAGAATTTACCTCCTACTATTTGAATCCACAAATTAGATGCTCATGACCCCAAGCCTCCTCTGTTGCTAGGATGCTGACACATGACAAAGCTTCATCCATTATCTATACTAGCCCCAGGTTTTGAATCAAAACTGATAATGCTTTTAAAAGCCAAACAGTAGGAAATCTATTTATGTGGTAGAGTAACCGTGGCAGCAATATCCATTTTTCAAGGGCAGCATTCGTGGAGGCAGGAATATCCAGGATTCAGTATCTGCATCAGACTCCTCCTGTGTAGGATTTGGCTGGAGTCCTGGGAGCTATCTGGCCTTCATCATTCTTTCATGTTTCTGAACTTAGATCTCTGTCCAATATCCTACTCAATATCTTTCTGCTTAAATCTGTCAGTAGGTTTCTTTTGCTTATAATTAAGAATCAAGGAACGTTTTAATTGTATCCCTTAGAACATGAGCCAAAAGGTCCCTGCTTGGAGCGTACTGCTTAGATGGATGATGACATTTGCTAAGAATGCAGAGGCATTGGACAGCCATCAAACCCAATTTGACTTTCTTTCCCTCTGAATTTAATAAATCTTCTTTTGGGGACACAACCTGTCTTATGAGTGAACCCTTCTCAGATCTAAGGCATTCAAAGGTTAGCTGGGAGGTTGTCATGGTTAAGAGGCTGGGTCAGAGAAAATGACAATAGTCCATCTGTGTGATTCTTATTACAGAGTGCCTCTCTGCCAGTCTTCCACATGGAAATATGCCTCAGCTAAGGTTCTATGTACATTTCAGTATGTAACTATTTCACCATATTTCTAAACATTTCTTGAGATAGAATTTATCAGAAAAATGTACAAATTTGTACTTACAACAGCAATACTGGAACATAAAAGACTCATTGAAAATTAGTGAATATAATTTTATAATCCATGTTGACTTAAAGGGTAAATGCATCATACTTATCACACATCACATTAAAAATTTTTTTTTCAGTATGCATTTTCAGTCTGCCTTTTGTTTGATATGGTCACGTGTTTTTTTAAAAAGTAATGAATTAATTGTTTGTTTGAAGAATTCCACTACCATATGACACTTAGGGAAACTTAGATTCTTTGATTACTAGCAAGAGTAGCCTCTTTTCATGTTTACTAGCCATTTATGTCTCTCCTGCTGTGAAGTACTAGTTCACGACGTCTACCTATTTTTCTATTATTATTTCAGTGTGTTTCTTCTTAGTTTATAAGAGATCTTTACATATTAAGTTTTTTTAACCCTTGCACAAAATTTCAGTCAATGTTTTTCCACAGTTTATTTAACTTTTTTACCTTTTAAAAAAAATGATGTTATAGACCTATAAGCAAACATCTTGACCACATTTATTGATTGAAGCCTAACTTTGTCTAAACACTTACATAGGACAATATCCAAAATAGTCATTATTCAAAAATCTTATAAAAACAAAAAGGAAAATGTTTTTACATGACTAAACCTATACAAATAAAATAAAAATTGAATATTCTGGATAGTTATCTTAAGGCACGTACATAAACACACACAAATATACAGCTACAAATAACATTGTGTGTGATTTTTCTATTCACTTCCACACCTACTAAAGAATTAGTTAGGTCCTTAGCCACACACATGTAGCTAAAGGATGTGTCTCTCAGGTTTGGTTCTTCTCTTTTTCAGACTTCTTCTCTGTGTCCCCTGCTGTTGTCCCCAATTCTGATCTAAGTCAGAATGATTACTTGTATTACTACCGGAAGCACATGCTCAATCATTCTATCTCTAATTGCTTATAGAGGTTGTAAGTACACTTTCTTGGTCAACTGGGTCACTGAATCTTGTTTTTCACGCATGTATCCCTGCAAAACATAAAAAGCAGCTCCTGATTGGTGCCTCTCCCTATGAATGCGGCTGTGGCTTTCTGCATCATCTCCCTGATGTAGACACACTCCAATTGGCTCTGCGGTATCAGAAGGGAGTTTTATCTAGCTTTGGCTTTTGGAAGGACACTCCAATGTCCATGTTGAGCCTGATCAGAGAAAAGATTCAATTTTGCAATGATTATTGGATACAGTTGCTGCCAGAATGGCCTAATATTTTAAAGTGTCTGGAGCCAGAAAGACTTCGGTTTGATTCTCAAAATTTGAGTATGTCACTGGCTAGATGTATGACTTTAAACAAGCTATGTTCCCTCTCTGTGTCTTACTTTTCATAACTACTAAATATAATTATACAACCTGGAGGAATAGTACCACTCCAATTCTTGATCTCCAACCTCATCTGGGTTCTCAAAGTGGCCTGGAAACTCACTTGTTTTTCTAGGCATCTCTCTTAATGCCATTTTCGGTAGAAACTCAATTTCTTCAAGCATTCAAACTCACTATCTAAATGTGTACTCTCAGCAAATGACCTTATCCCCTACTTTACCAAGGGGAAAACAAATTATTAGATTATTGCTATCCCAACTTCCCATCACCAAATCTAAACACTCAGGTGTGTCTACAGCATCCTTTCCTCCTACAACAGAAAAATATGTCTCCTCTTACCTAAGGCTAATCCTGTCGGGTGTCTTATAAATCCACTCCCTCCAATCTTCTTAGCCCTGTAATATGGATTACCCTCACTTCTCTTGTATCATCAACGTTTCCTTCTTACTGGCTTTTTGCAATGAGCGTTTAAATATACTTAAGTATTTTCCATCTTCAACTATCCTTCCCTAATCCTCATAGCATCTCATATTTATCTACTCTAGATGTTTTCACTTCCTTGCTTTCAACACATCACTCCACTGAAACTTGTCAAGGTCATCCATGAACTTACTGTTGCTAAAGACAAAAAATTCTGCCTTAGACTTTCATTCCTAGCAGTATTGGACACTATTGATCTAACCCTCTTTCTTATACTATGACTGAACTTCCTTGATCTAGCACATTCTGGTTTTCTTCTTACCTCTCTGGCTATTGCTTCATTGTTTGTGGAATCCTCATCTTCTGCCTTCCCCTTGAACACTAGTTTTTCTCACTCTTACCTGTGCATGCTTGCCTCCTTACTCTATATACTCTCCCTGGACAATGACGTCATTTCACATGGCTCCAGTTAGTATCACTAATAACGATTCTCAAATCTCTGGGTGGAGGCAGAGTACAGGAGTACATGCTTGGAAACTGAATCAAAATATTTAGAAAAGATTTTTCTAATTTCACATCCTCTGATGCCAATATGCTATTTGTACATCATTCATCATGTTAAAAATAATTTATTTAAAACATGTGTTAGGTTCCTAATATGTGCCAGGAATGTTCTGGACCTTGTGAAGGGATTATTGAACAGAAAAAACAAAATTCCTGTCATGGGGAGATACATTCTAATGGAAGGAACAATAATCCAATAAACAAATACGTGTGTGTTAGGCGGCAGTAAGAGGTATGAAGAGCAATAAGGTGTTTTAAATGGAATAGGGAGCCACCAGAGTGGGTGTTATTTTTTATAGGGTAGTATGAGCAGGCTTTTTGATAATGTAACAATGAGCAGAGACCTTAACGAAGTAAGAGAGCCATGCAGTCCCCTGAATAAAGAGCTTTCTCAGAGATAAAATGAGAATCATTGCTGAATTGAGCTACTTTTATGTGTGGGAGGATTTTATATTTTTCCTCAAGTGTGTAAAGGTGGAAAAGAATTTAAGAACTACTACTGAATACTAAATATTTCCTCATGGTCCAATCTTCCTTCTGAGTTTTGGGCCCATATACTCAACTGCCTCTCAAATATCTCAAAGATTTCCCACGGGCACTTCAAACTCACAGTGTTGAAAAATTGGACTCTATTCCCGCCCCTGCCAACCTGCTCTTCCTCTTAAATTCTGTATTTCACAACCATCCATCAGGTTGCCTAAGACAAAAAACTGAAGAATCACTCTTGACTCCTCCCTCTTCCTTATCTACAAATCCAATCAAACCCAATGTCCTATCTATTGTCCATCTCTCCAGCCCTGACTCAAGCCACCATCATCATGCACTGGATTATTGAAAAAACATACTAGTTGTACTCCCTATAATTTTGTCACCCTCTTCCCCCAATTCATTGCCAGTAATTTTTCTAAAATACAAATCTATTCATGTCACTGATCTGCCTTATAGTCATCCATTCCCATACACTAAGCATAAAGCATAAACTCCTTAGCATGGTTCTTAAGAACATTCTTAATCTGACTCCTACCTTCAGCTTCCTCTACTGCCACTGTGCTCCCAACCATCCTCTAGCCCCCTAAATGTTCTATCTCACCTAAGGACATTGATACTGTCTTTTCCTGTGCCTGCAACTCTCTCAACCTCCCAGTCTACCTGACAAAACACAACTACCCCTCATCCTCCAGATCTCAGTTTATTGGCACTATCCAACCCCCACACCAGACAGAGCCCTTTGGGTTAAATGGTCTTTCTAAGTTCTCTAATAGGGCCTAAGACTTCTTTTAGTTATCTGCATTTCTTTCTGGACTATATGCTCTATGAGATCAGACACCAGGCAAGAAATTGGACCTCATACAGAGTAACTATTATCAAAATTTTTCAAAAGTATTCTTGAATGAATGAACACAGTTCTCCCAGTACCTGGGAGCTAACACACTTATGTTATAAAATTTTCTGTACAAGGTCATCTGTGCTATGGGGTCCATGAATGGGCTTCAGGATTTTCTTCTTGTTTATGTTTTGTTTTTTGAGATAATGAGAGGAAATCCATACTTTATCAAATCTTCAAAGGATTCTGTAACCTCCAAAAGATTAAAGAACACTGACTAATGCATGAGATATCGCTACAGTAACCTTAAAACTCATATTTTCCAGGATTATTCCAATTTTATTTATTCAACAAATATTTATTCAAAGCCAATTTTGAACACTTTTTCTTATTGCAACCACCCGCCATTCAAATGTCCTGGAATTTCAGTATTTTTGGCAAATAGCAACTGAATATATCAACTTAAAGCTAAAATTTAAAAATTTAAATTATAAATATTTAGAGAAAAATACTGAAATTTAGTAAAATCTTAGAGGCATTACACTGAGGAACATGTTGTTTTTTGTGTCTTTATTAGTCTTTAATCTAAAGACACATTAGATTTTTTTAGATCATTATTACTTATACCAAAACACACGAAAACAAACAACACAGAGATTTTAAAAGGAAAAGGACATTTTGAATGGTGGAAGTAAATAATGCTGATAGTTAAATGTAGCACTCTCTGTGGTCCCCTTACAACTGGTATGATAATTCAATGCTGCTTCATTATTTCTAAATAAATCCAAACTGGAGCATTTCACAGGAAATGGTGGAAACTGTATAGTCTCTTGAGGTATCTTTAAGTGACGTTCTAGCAGACACTGTCTACAGCCACAAGCTCTGAAGTGGCAGCCAAACAATATGACCAGGAAGTTTCCCAGTGGAGGGTCTGCCACAGTGCTGACAATTATCCAGTGATTTGCTCTACAGCCTCTAGAGCAGAAAGTCAATCGAGAATTCCCTCAACAGCAACCCTGCACGTGGGCACAGTCCTGGAACCTGACTGCGTATGCATTACAGGCCTGCTGCTCTAGCATTTCGACAGTAGGCAAAGCAACACTAACCATATCAACAGAGTAGCCATCCAATATACAAAGCACCATGCCAATGATGGAATAAAAAAGAAAATCACGATCATAACAAATTTTATAACCAAATCAAAGTCAACAATCTATTTTATATTCGCTCCAACCCTGTAAAAGGCTTCCCATTTTTTCATCTCAAATTCTACCTCCACATATAAATTCAACACTTTCCTTGTCAGTCTCTGCTTATCACCATCATTGTGGGCCCATTCTTCCTCTCTAATTTTCCAGACCCATTTTTGTCCCAGAGATTATGAATGACTCTACAATTCTCTCCAACAGCAGGAAATGCTATGATTAAATTATAATGTAACTATATTATCGCATGTATGATGTGTATACATATGATAGATGTAGCATATATTATATACTTACGTAATTGTATATATATGAATCATTAGAGTGCCCTGACAAACTTCTTCAACTGTATTTTGTTGAATTAATTCATCAATTCAATAGATATTTGAATTACCATATGCCAAGCACTACTCTAGGCACTTGAACACAGATGCAAACAAGACAGAAACAATATAAACATCTACAAACAAGTAAATAAACAAGAAAAATAGCAGATAATAAGTGCATATAGTTGAAATGATAGAGACTGTATATCATGTATCAAAGCATTATGTGGTGCTATAAATATAAAAACAAAGAGTATGTACTCTCAAATAGGTCACGTAAATTGTCGTGCCCGTGAGAGACATGTATACAAAAGATCACCATGTAGAGAACTGGGCACAATAATGACCAAAAGAATGGAGGAATCAGCTCTGTTTGATGGACCAGGGAGGGTGTCTAAGTGCATATACTTAAGGAATATCTTGAAGGATGAGTTGGAGTTTATCATAAGGTTAGAGAGGAAGAGTAGTCCAGCCTGAGAGAACAGCATAAAAATGTACGATAATAGGAAACAATCAGGAAATTAAAGGATTTGGGCTTTGCTAGAGCACAGAGTATTAGTGGGGAAAAGTCATATGATAAAGGCAGACAGTGGGCTAGAGCCAAACCAGGGAGGGCATGTGTACCATGTTACAGAATTCATATTTTATCCTATAGGCAACGTAGTGCATCAAAAGATGATAAGAAATGGAACAAGGTAATCAGAATGAAATTTCCTCAATTGCATGTGACAGATTAGATGGGAGTGTAGGTAGCAAAGAGACCAGTTAGGAGACTACTGCAGTTTTCCATAAGAAGGTTCATAAATGGAAGCTCAGGCAAGAAGCACAGAGAGGAGGAGCAGCACAAGAAATGATATGGAAGTGGTAACCAATTGAATACGGGTGTAAGGAGGCTGAAGGAGTCTAAGAAAACTCCAGGTGTATAGCTTGGATATTGGGTGGGGAATAGGTCATCAATATATGTAACACAGGAAAGGAAGAGCTTTGTGGAGTAAGAAAATGAGTTCATTTAAGGCTATGTGGAGTTTGATTTAACTATAGACCTTTCAAGTGGGCAATTTAACGTCTGAATCTAGAGCTAGAGAGATAGTTCTGGGGTATGGGTTTAGATTAGATTAGGGAGCAATCCGCCATAAAGTAGTTCAAGTAAATGATATGATACATAGAATAAGCATGGGTTTTGGAGTCAAACAAACATGGGTTTGAATTCTAGCTCTGTCACTAGCAGTGTGACATTGAGCAAATGACTTAATTTCTCTGAGCTCCAGTTTCTTCACCTATAAAATGGATATAGCAGCTACCTCATAGAATTACTGAAAGATTGTGTACATAGAATGTTTACTTTTTGTCAGAGTTTTACATGCATTATGTTTAATTATCAGAACTACATATGTGTACTATACATACATATTAATACATGTATAAATATACACACAGAGATAGGCAAATGGATTACCTTCTAACAGCATCACTGTCTTCTTAGAGAAATGAATTTGGGGTGCCCACTGCAAGGCCATTCAAGAGGGCTCCTCCCAGAAGAGCCAGGAATTCCAGTGGGCACTCCTGATCTATTCTATTTGTAGTTGGTTTCCCAAATTCCTTATTAGTAGTAAAACTTTAGCCCTCATGGTGAGGACATTTTTGGATTCTCTCAAAAGTTTGCCAAGATCCTTCCACCCAGGTTCTTTGCATTTGCCCTGCCAAAATAGGTCCTTATGATTTATTTTGAAAGTCAGGATTGCTATTTATAAAAGTTGTTCAGGTGTAAGAGTGTGCGTAGTTCTCTTTAAAGTGAATGTTTACGCTCTGCAAGAGTACCCAGGAATGTAGAAAGTGGAAGAAAGTTGCTTTAAACAGAGAATAAACAGTTAGCAAAGGAGAAACAAAATTAGTGCAAAGACAGGTGGTCTTGGCCCGAGAGTAAAAGCAGTCTACTTTTGGGTGAAGGATAAGCCAGGCCTTTTGTTCAGTTCAGAGTCTCCAGCTTGACACAATCTGAAACTGCCAGCAGAGTAGACTATTCATAACATTGTCTTAATTCAAAGAAGATAGACAGAACTTTATTTAGAAAGATCATAGATATATTGACCAGGTGACTATTCAAAATTCTACTTAATTGACTCTACATAAGAAATTTTAAACACCTTACAATATTTAACATATACTTTACCTTGATCGTTATTCTTCGTAATCTTTTGCGTTCGAGCCACCCTCTGACATACGCCTGCATGACGGTGATCATTCTAACTGTTTTTTTGGTAATTATGAATTGGCTTCTTTCCCGGAACACTTGGAAGATTTCTATGTGTGGTCCAATTCTTTTAACTTTATTGTCAAGTTTATCACTTTTATTTAGAATAGATTTTAGCCTAAAAATAAAATATAAAACTTTCTTATTATAGTTAATAAAAAAAATAAGCACTTCTGAAAAGTCTTAAATTCATTTCAATGATGAATATACTGAAATAGGAAATGTATTATAATTTGTATATAGAATTCATATACATCACCTGAACATGTCAATAGAGCTCACCAAAGAATGTTGAACACGCCAGAATCAATATAACACGTATAAAATTAACCTTCTGAAGAAAGGAAACCCCAAAGAAAGTGAATTTGTCAAAGCTTATCCACAACTATTCAAATGAGAGATATAGGATCTAGGAAACAAAATATTTTCATGTCATAGATAGGGCAAGTTAGTCAAAATAACTTTCCTGTCCCAGAAGCTATTTTAAACTAAAGACTACTTCAAATTATTTGGCACTAATACTGTGCTTACCAAACATCATCTGAAAAGTAATTTTATTTTTCAAATGCTCTCAACTGAGAGGCACGGTAGTATATTGGTAAGGCCATGGACTGTAGGATGGCAAAAGTGAGCAACCATAATGGAAACCATGACAAGCCCCCGTAATACTGATGTGGCCCTTGCAGTGATGATAAACGTGAGAAAACTGCAGACTTGCTACTATGAGCAGACTGTCTATAACCCTGGTAATCTTGTGTCTGCTTTTCTCCTTTATATATTTGTTGTATTTTTTATATGGTAGTCAGTTTTTTCAAAGTTTTCCAAAGGCCAAACTCTAATTTCTTTGTGATTTTTAGCATACAAAAGTCCTTTTTTCTTCTTAATTGCTTTTGTTTCTGCATCTTTCAGAGTTGAAGTTCCAATAAGATGCTCAGATCAATTCACACTCAGTGCTGAGTCTTGACCTAAAAAGTACACTGTATATAGACCTTCTGAATCCCAGGCCCAACTTTCTTAATTCCCAGAGTGAATACCTCTGACTCTGTTTCTGCATATTTTTTCTCTAAGTCTGTTGTGTTGTCTGCATTAAGCTGGTTCTTGACGAGTCCTGTTCTGTTTTGTACACGGCCATTATTTTTCTTCCCTTTGGTGACTGAAATGTTGGGAGTCTGATTTTGATTATTTGACCCAGCCATCTAGTCTCTGTTGGGTGGTAGATGGTAGATGACAGGGAATCCCAGCTCTCTCTTTTTCGTTTATCTTTTCTGTTAGTTTGCCTTGAAGCTTGTGGTATTTTCTGATATGCCCTGTGCTATAGGTTGTTTGAACACCAGTATAGCTAAAATCATTCAAGAGATAATTTAGTGCCCACTAGAATGGAAATCAGCTCCAGATCAAGAGACTTTCATGACAGGTATTCCTTGGAGATCTTTGTTGACTCTCTGACCTTCTTACTCCCAAGTAGCTTCAACTGACCAGTGAAATTTGCTCAGGCACAGAAAGCTGTGCTCTGTATTTACTTTCGACCTATAGTTAAAGATATAGAACTGAGGCTGTTAGTTCTCTTTGCGCTTGTGTGTATAAATGAAAAAAGTCCTTTCTCTTCTTGCAAAAGAAAGGAAGTCAGCCTTACACAATGTTCTTGTAACTATAGCTCTTTTATATCTATAGCTGGCTCTTTCTCTCATTTTCTCTCTTGAGAAAACTTTTGTAGATTAATGAGTCAAAACTATTTTGTGCTCTGGAGAAATATCTTATTTAAATAGACAAAGCTACCAGAAAAGGCAAAGAAAATTAAGCAAATTTTTCTGTTTGTTTTTTTAAATTAAGATAGCTTGGAAAAGAGAGAGAGGATTTTTGCTTGGTTATGAATGGGCCTCAATGTGTGAGATAAACTGGGAATGCAGATGAAATGGGAATGATTACTTCTGGCTTGTCCAGAGTTGCAAGGCCTACTGTGAAATCTAAAGAATTCTGAGTTCATGACTTTTTCTCCTTTCTCTCAGAAGAAGTGTTATAAAAAATACCCAAATGAGCCAAGTTTATACCCAAAGTTCCACGTTCTAACAATAAGGTGTAAATAAATCTTAAAGGGGTATATGTGATTGATTGTAAGGTGATGTGTGATGTGCATTGTTAAAGCACTAGCAGTGGTCACTAGAGCTCTGCTGGTCTCTCAAGTTGCCTTGAAAGTCACAGAGTTCTTAGTCACCTACTGAAAAGTGTGTGTGTGTGTGTGTGTGTGTGTGTGTGTGAGAGAGAGAGAGAGAGAGAGAGAGAGACAGAGAGAGACAGAAAGAGAGAGAGAGGATTGAAATTAGTTATTTTGGTTAAAAACTATAGTTAATATGAGTGATTGAAACTACATTAAGTAAAAGAATTATGAAGAAATGCAACATGTTTACAAAATGATGGATGTAGTTTGTCTGTTCTTTTTATTAACTGGAAAAGAAAAGAATTTTATCTTAGGCCCTAGACATATGGACATTGATCAGTAGTACATCTCTAAATAATTGGAATGTTAAAAATAAAGGAAAGGGACATTTGAGGTTTATGAATAATTTATAGAAGGCTTAATGGAAAGTAAATTGTATTTACAAATAATGGGTTTGAAAAGAAGCTATGAAATATACGAAATTTTGACAAAGTTAGGTCATTTTTGATGAGCTTAATCATAAAATAGAGAAATGCTTGTGAATCCTTGACTCTAAAATGTTACATAGGTGGTATATAAAAAAAGTAAGATTAGAATTTGATTTACTTTCTGTTACATTGACAAACTGATTTTTGAATACACAGTCTGGCTCTTAATTTGACAAAGGAAAAATCATTCAGTGCCCTCGATGTAGTTGCCTAGAAAACAAAAGTTCCTTATATCACAAAAATATTCCTTTTATCATGATTATGAATCTGTTGTTTTTCTTCTTTGTGATATACTTCTTGCAAAGTATCATATTTCTGATACATAATGTTACTTGTGGCTGTGTTACTTTTTTTTTTTTACTCTCATAGCACCTACGACTTTTGTTCATATTTTGCCTCCTCTGACAATTCTTTCTAATACTGTTTTTCCCAAATTCAAGCCCCAAATTTAAAAACAAACTGTTATGATGTCTTTTTAACCTATCTTTTGGGTGTCCCAGATGACTACAGGACCATACCAAAGATTTTCCTCTTCACTGTATAAGAAGAGGGATGCTGGAAATGGTAAGGTATGTTTGGCATAGTTGTTATATAAATGAGTCAAAGATAGCTCTTGTATATTGGCCCCTACATTGTTTACTTCTTACATCAGGCTAGGACCATTATCTCAAAAGCCTGCTGGCTCCAAACTCAAAATTCTTAGACATCCAATTGTTTTAAATATGTCCCAAATAAGTACATTTTTAGCTATTTAGAGCCTGCCTTCTTTGCACATCCTACGAAACTGCGACCAACATCTTCTAGCCACAGATAAGACAAACTCTGGGGCCATAAAAGACTCCAAGCCACCGCTGCCCTCCAGAGCTCTCTGACCCAGAGACCCACCCCCCATCTTAATGCTGAGTGACATCACCTAGACATGTAAGCCCTCTCTCTGACTCCCCTCTCCCACAGGAGTTCCCTTATCCTCTTCCCCTTCTGAGTGGTGGCTCTATGTCATTCTCTCTGGAAGGTCTTCTGCTGTGAGGGACATCCCCTCTCATGTAAAGCTGTCCATGTGATACCCAAATAAAGCTTGTTATGTGCTATTGCCACCTCATGGCCGTGTCTTTTCCTTGATTAGCCCCAAGATCCTTGAACTCATTACAATGGTCCCTAGTTTTATTTAACTCAGCACTATACTGACAGCTGTCCTATTTATCAAAATCCAAAATATGAAAAGAGGTGACTAATCAAAGAAAAGTTCTGCCTCCTTAAGTTAAATATATAACAACTAAAATATTATTCATATAAATGTACTAGAAGCACCCTGTTGCAAATTGCATTGATGGCCAATTAATGCCTCTTTGTATTCCTATCTTTGCAATGTGATTTTATAGCTCCACCCATCAAGGAGTGGATTCTGTTTACCCACCTATGAATCTGGGCCGGTCCTTAGAATTGCTTTGGCCAATAGAATCCAATGGAAGTGATGCTGTGTCAGTTCTTAGTATGTGTCCCAAGAGGCCTTACACAGTTCCATTCTCTTAGAACCCTACATCTACATGAGAACAAGCCAGCAAGCCTCTAAAGGATGAGTGACCACATGGAGAAGAGACAAGTTGTACACAACTCGAGTGAGTTGTACCTGTAGGGTGATATCAGCTGAGTCTGGACAAGATCATCACAGAATTGCCTCATGAGAAATAATGGTTGTTGTTTTAAGCCACTAAATTCTGTGATTTTATTGTAGCAATAGATAACTGATATACACACTTATGTTTATACCCAAAGGCTAATATGATAACTGTCAAATTGATCTTTTTAAAGATTTTATTTAAGAGGTAAATTATGTATGTCAAAGAGTGACACTAATGACAAACGCTTTATGGGATAAATTTTTTAGAAACTTGAGGTTTGTCAATGTCCTCACTGTGAATAATATTTTCCTATTTCAAGGTGATCAATGACTAAAACTTTATGGAATGAATATGTATATCCCCAACAGAGGACTCCAGTCCTCTCCACTCTAATATTGTTGGTTACTATACCAAATATATACTAAACATATATTATGCCATTCATTCATATCTTCAGCAGGTGGCTTCTGCCTTTCTCTCACACTTACCCAAAGCCCTTGATACAAGTTACAGCTCATAAATTATGTCTTCTGAAATAAACACAAAGAATGATAGCCTTATGAAGAATGCATTTTCTTAACAATTTATAGTAGAAGGAAAGGAATTATGAGTACAGGATTGAATGAACAGATTAAATTATGATTAATATTAATTTTTTAATAAAAAGTAAGAGTAAACTCCCTTTCTTTGTGAGGATCTACTTATAAATTTCAAATTTTTTGGCTTTAATTGTACAAACTAGAATGAAACATTCTTTAAATAGTATGTAAACGGTTCCCACTAACCCCTGAGAACTCGAGGAAAAAAATTCTAATGAAACTTTTAACACAGATCATAAATTAATAAGTCACCAGAAATAATAATTCTATAGAATTTAAGAATACATTAATTTATTTTATCTACAAAACAATGCAGCACAATAGTTAAACATATACAAAATGCCTTTATTGAGTTCATTATATAATTATATAAATTAATATTATATAATTCACTGTATTTATTTACAAAGTTTTAATAAAAATTGATACTTTTTTCTACCATGATGTAATTGAAAAATCTAGTTTGTATCCATTTTACATACTAAAGATATCACTTTAAAGGCAGTCATCTAACTAGATGTTATGGCTCCTATTAAGGGACATGGAGCCACTTATTTTGTGAAAATGATGGCCATTAAGTCCTAGATAAAAGCCTAGTAGCTCCTCTATTGCTTAAGGAATTGTCACCTGATAGAATGTCACTTCCTGATAAACAAGAAATATTGGGAAAATTAAGGATATTAAAAAAAGAAAGAGGATGCTTATATCATTTATATAATGTAGGTAAAACCTGGAAAAGGAAAATGGAATGATTCCTAACCTCAATAGAAGAACTGATAAGGGCAATAAAAATATCTCTGTCACATAAAACCGTTTTAAAAGCATATGACACTAGGAGATTTATCAATCTTCTAGACAGAAGGTACTGATGGCTTAGTATCATATGATTCTAGTTTTGCTAACCATACAGTATGGACATCTTTATGTTTTAATCGACACCTTTTATTCTACTTATGTTAATGAAACTGGCCCCCAAAAACATCAAGTTAATGATATTGAGTCAAAGGTTGCTAAACAAAATTATTTAGTCAAAACTGTGCGTTATGAGTGTAACTTGACCACAAGGTAGGGCTGAGAAAGCAAACTGAGAGCTCGTCTTCCCTCCATCATGAATAAGTGTACATATAATATTTCACAGTCAGGGAAAGAAAGGCATCTGTTATCTTGTGATAAACAAACACAGGTAATTCTCTCTAGCACTAATCTCCAAAAGAATTAAAATCTCAATAAAAGCTATATGCATAAAAGATATCCATCGTAGTTTCATCTGTAATGGGAGAAATTCAGAAACAAATATCTAAGTAAATTGTGTTATAGCCAATTAATAAATTATTATGAGGTCATAAAAGTGATGTTTATGAAGATTATGTAATAACTTGAGAAAATGAGATTCCAAAAAATATTGAGAGAATGAAGTATTGAATTATGTGCATATGTTTGCAACATTATTTTTTAAATGATATGTACAAATAAGGTCAGAAAGAAACATGCCAAATATTATTAGTGACTGTATTAATGCAGTGCTTCTGAATCAAGGTTGGCATTGTAACCATCTGAGAAATATTTTCAAGGAACTCCTGCTCAGGACCTTCCCTCATAGATCCTGATTCATTAACTCCTCCAACAAAATAGATGCAAATCCCTGATTAAACATTAGGTTGTAAAGAAGACTTTAGGTGTAAAGAAAAATGATTATTTGTTTCTTGTTTTCTATTTTGTTCAGATTTTCTGAAATAGACCAACGTGCATTGTGTAATATAAAAGAAAACTATCATAACTAAATCCATTAACAGCAGTGGTAGTAGCAATCTTTTATTAAGCATTTACTTCTGTCACATTTCTCTTCCTTTAATCCTCAAAATAATTTTATTGGATAAATGATACTATTCTGATTTTATAAACTGATGCTGAGAGAAATTAGGTGACTTCCCAAAATCGTGAAGGTGTGATTAGCACTGTCAGAATTCAAGACCCTTTTTGTCATGTGTGTGATAAAATCAAGAGAGGACAAAATTATGTCCTGACTTCAGAAAGGCTGGCATTGGCAATCTCCAACCCTCACTGGTTAGGATGATTTGGGTGACTGGCTTTAGGTTTTTGTTCTTTTGTTTGTTTCAGTGGTACTGAAAAGATATAGCCATACCATACATACTGACTCTATTACAGAAATTGTCAATTTCATGCAGGATACGAGAATGAGCTCTAAGTAGCTGAGACTTGGGAAATACGTTGTGACTGTCAAATATATGGAGGCCAAGTAACCTCCTGTGAATTAGAGAATCAGTAGGAACTATCTTTTGGTTACCCCTCCAAAAATAATTCTTAAATTTATCTCCCTTCACAACGTCTTAACACAGTTCTGATATGGAGAGAATTATCATTTTGACGGATTCTTAGCTACTTTGGAGTCTCTATAAAACTCTTCTAGAACATTTTTATGAAGATAAAAATGAGTCATTAGAGGCTAGATATAAAACCAGTTTTCACCATAGAAGAGAACACTCCCTTTGTCCTCAAGCCACCTCCTACTAAAGTCACTCAGAATGGTTGAGAGAAAGACCAGGGCTGACTAGCTGAATTTGACTTTTTCACTTGAAGTTTGACAAATCTATTATCAAGGTAGCATATCAAATAGTTTCCAGTGAAAGAAGAAATCATTAAGCAAGATTATATGTGAGAAAAGATACAATAAGTTAATTAGTAAGTTAATCATGTCTGAACATTCACACTGAGCTTGGCAAACATCTGAACAGGGAATTTCCTTTCAACTGTTAATGCTTATATGATAATATATATTAAACACTAAATCAGTTTTAGAGTTTGGTTCAGATATTGCTACTAATTAGTTTTGGCTGATATTAAAGTATTTTGTATGCTCCATTTATAAAAGCACTGTTTGCCCATCTGTTCATAGGTTGAAAGTGATTAAAGGATACTTATTTTGGCTGTTGTAAAAGCCAAATACTTTTTAAGCTGCAAATATGTGACAAAACCAGTTCAGATTGCCAAGTTCAGAGATGTATTAAAAGAGATTTGTGATGCCTCCCTCCCCCCATCCCTCTTCCAACCTGCATTAGCGAAGAGTAAATATCACCACTTTCCTGATTAGACTAGCATGCCTGCTTTGTCCAAATGCTTTGCAATTTAGTTATAATTTACACAATTTACGCTGATTTGGATCCTCTGCTACCAATCTGTGTCGAGGGCTTTCGTTTCCTGTACATGCAGCCTTGAAGTAGAAACATGTGATGCTCTCGTGCTTTGAATGCCGGATTTGAAAGCAACTTGGGTAACAAGTGAAACAAGTTTGTGGCCTACTTTAATCCCCTATATGAGGTCTGCTCAGTTTGGAAACAATGCATTAAATTCAGCATGCGAGATCTAGATTTTAAGAACAGGGAAATATTACATTTCAATGAAATTCGTACTTTTGTTTCAATATTATTTTAGTACTTATTTGCAAATCTTCTAAAGGGTTTAGTACTTCACCCTAGCAAAACCTTTTCACTTCAAAAATCAGAGCAGGGTTCCTGAGACTTTTTAAAATAAGATGTAATCCTCCTGAAGTGGAAGATAATACCACTTTAATTCAGGCACAATTTTTAAATAGTTTAAATATCTGACCGAGATATGTTTTCTTCTGTCCTTTCTACACTTCTTTTGTATCCTGATAATTCCTCAAAATGCCAGCATGCCCCGACCCCAAAAAACCAAAGGCCCTCCTATTTTTGGCTGCTCCCAGGTCCACAGTAACCACTTTAACTAGATCATCTTAAAGGGTGGAGGCTGATATTCTATTTAAAGCCTCTAAGGGTACTTGCCTTAAACAGTTTACTACCTGAAGTGCTCTAACTAGTACCTATCCAGAAATGCAAACGGTATAATGGGCTGGGAGGATTTCCTCTTCCTGCCCACACACCTGATTTTCCTCTTGGGAAATTCTCCCAGCCCGCTATGTCATCTCTACGAAAGATGGGTTTTGTTATTGCTGCTGCTGCTTGATTTCAATTTTCCAACAGTTCTTCCTCAAAACAAGATAGAGATTTTTAAATTCCAAATTCAGTTCAAAAAACACAATTATTCTCTCCCTCCTGTATAAACATTTGGGAGGAGCCCTATTTATTATGAATTAAACTGAAATGATCATTTTGCATAACAGAAAAGCAAAACCAGAAAGAAAAGACTGTTTTTGTTCAAATTTGATCGATTCTGACTTTATGGTCAAGGTAACCTATGATGCACTTTCACGGAATTCTCTTTAATACAAACATTTAAAACTCCTTTTTGTTGTATCTACACGTTTTATTTGTAGGGCACTGAAAAAAAAATTACCCTTGAAGACGCCTGAAATGACTAGGGTGTTTATGCCAAAGGAGTAATGGGAGCTGATTTTTCTGCAGCACAGTGATCAGAGTTGTCAGTTTTTCATAAGACTATCTATGGAAGAGGGAACGTTATGAGTTGTCCCAGTACAGTAATTTATTCCTCTTGAGGTAGCCCTCTGCTCCCAACCCAAACTTTAGTCAATCATAGAGGAGAGCTGGCTCTACGCACTGCCATCTGTCTCTCTCATCTCTGCTCAAAAAGGGCAGACAATGAAGATTGGTGCCTGTTCCCAGATTCCTTGTCCCTGGAATAGGGCTTTAGATAACGAAATAAATTCCCTCCACCATTAAGACAATTCTAAACACAATTTCTGATATTATGCTCAATATTTTATTTCCAGCCACATATATGTTGTAGGGACTGTCATTTCCAGGAATCAGGGAGACCTTCAAGCAGGCACACACAGAGTGATGGTCAGACACCAATAAGTCAAAGTCTATTAGAAGAGCATGGGGGGCCGGCCTCGCGGCTTAGCGGTTAAGTGTGTGCACTCTGCTACTGTCGGCCGGGTTCGGATCCCGGGTGAGCTTCTCCGGCCATGCTGAGGCCGAGTCCCACATACAGCAACTAGAAGGATGTGCAACTATGACATACAACTATCTACTGGGGCTTTGGGGAAAAAAAAAGGGAGGAAGATTGGCAATAGATGTTATCTCAGAGCCAGTCTTCCTCAGCAAAAAGAGGAGAATTAGCACGGATGTTAGCTCAGGGCTGATCTTCCTCACAAAAAAAAAAAAGAAGAAGAGCAGGGAATGTGGACAGTCTTCAGAGCAACCTGCAGTAGAGAGAGATGAGACTTTGTGGCCTCTTCTTATCATGCTTCTGCCTCACTACTCTCCCTCTTTATGAGCTCCTCCATGAAAAAGTACTTGAAAATCTGATTTTCCCTGCTTGAGACATTCATTCATCCTCATTTTACTTGTTGGCAGGATTACTGTGATTTACAGAGGAGATCTTATATGTGTGTTCTTCCCCCCATTATTCTGCCTGCTGCTCCTCGGACATTTTCCTTCTGATTCCACGCAGGAATCACACCTCCACAGGGTCTTCCCCTTGAACCAAGCCCAGCCATTCTTTTTCCTAGTTACTGATTTCACATGGTCAGATTTTTCCTTGCTCACTGCTGCACCCTCACAGACACTAGTAGGATTATGCCCATCCCATGCATATGAGTGAGGAAGCAGACTCAAGACTTCTCTAGCGCCCCTGCCATCTCTATTCCAGAGAAGAAAGCAGAAATCCCTAATTCAGCCTGTAGCCTAAGCCAATATACTCTCACTCAGTTTTACCAGGGAGCCCAGGTATCAGTACCCCGTTACTTTGTGTCCTCTTTGGCCCTCCTAACGGTACAGTGTTTTGTCCATCCAATCGGGCAAGGTTGGGAAACCAGATAGTGCTGACATGTTGATCTTCGGTGCCTCTCACTGATGCTAGACTCTGGACACGTTCAGAGCTCTGACTACGAATGGTAGACCGCCCAACCCTGTTTCTGCTTGGATGTACAACTCTCTTGAGCAGAACTCTAACACAAAAGGGTAAGTAGTAGAATGAAAGCTCTATAATTAACAACTAAGAGGAATTACAAAATTTTTTGTGTGTGTGTGAGGAAGATCAGCCCTGAGCTAACATCCACGCCAATCCTCCTCTTTTTGCCGAAGAAGACTGGCCCTGAGCTAACATCCATGCCGATCTTCCTCTACTTTATGTGGGACACCGCCACAGCATGGCCTGACAAGTGGTGCATCAGTGCACACCCAGGATCCGAACCCGGGCCTCCAGCAGCTGGAGCACACGCACTTAACCGCTACGCCAGGGGGCCAGTGCCAGGAATTACAAAATTCTTGACAACAGTCATAAGCAAGGGACCAATAGTTCCTTAAGATGCAGAGTAAATAGACATTCTAAAGGCCAGAGAAATAGTCATAAGCCAGGAAAGCTAGGGAAAAGGAAAGATCAGGACACAGGATACGCCAAGCACCATAAAATGATTTAGGGTAAAAGAAATTGATAATTGAGGCAATTATTTGACCTGGACTTAACTTTACCTTTATTCTCCTCTTATACCAGTGAAAAACAATCCTGAGGAAGGTGGGCCTAGAAGACTGAAGGTGCAGATAAATATTAACACTTGACTTGGAGATAAGTGTGTGAGTTTAGAGGTGGTAGCATTTCCCAGGACATGCAGTTCTCTGCTATTCTCCCAGGTTTTTTCCAAGACTTCTTCCTATCACAAGAGGATGGCACTACTGTACCATCAAGGTGATTGACCATAGTTCACTCTATTGTTTAGATAACTCTAGCAGAAAGAAACTAAGCTATCCTGGGAATTGACAGAACCAGGGTGGTGGAATTGATACTGGACATAGCCAAACATATCCTTTAGCTTGTTACTCAAAGTGTGGTGTGAGGACAAGCAACATCAGCATCACCTGGAGTTTATTGGAAATGCGGTATCTCAGGCTGTAGTGATTCTCTTTTGCTCAAGAAGAATGAGCATCAGACTAAAAACGATAGAACAAGTACTGATAGGAGAGAATTGAAGCTCAAACCAAGGAAAGATCTCCCAAACAAAGTCAAAGCTGCTCTTAGTTAAATTTTCGGGGCTCAGGCAAATAATTTTCCAGATTCTTCTGTTGATCTGCTGTCTTTGAGAAACTAGAGAATGAATGTGATGTGAGAATTCTGGAGAATGGCAAATGCCTTCATTTTCAAAAGTAAAGAATATAAAAATTGCACAGTATGGGCCAGTAAGTTTAATATCAGATTCTATCAGTTATCACTTGGATGGGTATGTGAGGAATTAAAGAAAGTAGCAGTGGTACCAAGAGCCATAATGTGTACAAAAAGAATGTCATGCCATCCTGAATTCATTTCCTTTATTTTAATTTAATTTTTTATTATTATTGTTTTGTTTTACTAGATTACTACACCAAGAAATGATTTATGATATTTCTGAACTTCATGAAGTCAATTTTCAAGGTTCTCATAAAATCTCTGTAAACAAGGTAGAGAAATATAGGCTGGGTGGTCTTGGGTGATTGGGTGGATAGTATCATTGCTAGCTGAGATAGGAACTATAGGAGAGAAGATTTGGGAGGAGAATATACAATTATTTCAGTTTTGAGAGATGGTTATGGGATATTCCAATGAAGATGCCCAGGAGGCAGTAGAAAGTTTGAGATAGAAGCTATAAATGGCTAGAAAGGGAATAAAATTCATTAGAAGGCAGAGAAAAGGTCCAAAAACTTAATTCATGCATTCAACAAATATTTATTCATTTATTCACTTATTCATTCATTCATTCAGTGTAAGATACTCTTCTACCACTGAGGATACACTCATAAATAAAACATGGAAAATTCCCTGTCCTCGTTAAGCTTATATTCTCATGGGCAAGATGGACAGTAATCACAATAAACAAGCTAATTACAGAATATGTTAGAAGGCAATGTGTGCTATGGTAAAAAAAAATAAAGCAGTGTAAGGCAGTTGGGGAGTGTTAACAGAGTTGGAAGATGCAATTTTAAAGTGTGTTGTGGCAGATGTTGGGATTATTGAAAAGGTAACGTGAGCTAATTATCTGAGGTAAATGCGCCAAGGAGGTAAATCCAATGTTGAAGTGTGATAGCTTTACTTGTAAAGCTCTACAATTGGTTAATATATATGATTGTACAAATAATGCCTCTCAGACCCATGAGGATGGTTAGGTACCTTTCCTCCATCATTGCAGTTACCACATTACTTTATAATTATCTCTGCGTCTGTCTCCTCTCTATACTCTGAATTCCCTGAGAGCAACTACCTTTCTTTGTGTGCTTCACAATATATAATAGATGAAGGGAAGAAAAAAGGGATAGAGAAAGAAAAGAAAGGAGAGACAAAAGGAGAACAGAATGGGGACACATTAGAATATTTGAGAAGGTCTCAGGGTTGGCTTGTTTTGGGTTTTGTTTGTTTGCACTCCAGTCATGTGACTCCTCCACGATTTGTCTAAGGCTGGTCACGTCATCCAACCTGGAAGGTCAGCCAGAATATTTTTCTGGATTTGTGTGCATGTGTGTGTGTGTGCATGTGCGTGTGTGTGTGTGTGTGTAATAAAAGACCTTTCTTTTTGGTAAGAGCAGGAAGTAAGTCAATTAGAAATAGCCTGGAAGCCAGCCATTTTCCTTACCACATGGAGAAAACGTCTGTGGTAAGAGGTATTAAAACCAAGCAGGGGCAAGCAGAGATTAAAAATGAATGAAAGGAGAGCACAAACTGAAGGCATTACTTGAGTCTGTTGAATCAGTTGAGCATGAGATGTTAAACAGATACAAAGCACAGATGCCCACCATACTCTACACCTTTGCAATCTCCACTTGCTCCATGTGAGCAAACAGGTTTAAGTACCATTTTGCTTAAGCTAATTTGAATTACCATTCTAATGAAGATGTTGCAAAGCATTATATATAAAATTAGTTGAAATAAGCTGAGGGGCATAATCTAAAAAGAGAAAATTGGTAACTAGGGTGGCTTCAAGAAGACAGAATCAGGACCAACGGGTAGCAGTTCAAGGGAGATAGGTGTTGAGCTTCACACAGAGAATTGTCTGAAAATCTGAGCAGTTCTTAGAATTAAATGGGATGCCACTAGAAGAGACTCATCACGAATTCCTGGAGTTTTTGAGTAGAGGCTATGTGGGCAACATGTTACAGAGGAAATTCACCCTTTGGATAGAGGGTTTCAGTAAAAAATCTCTAATGTTCTTTAAACTCTGAGAGTCTATAATTCTCCAAAGACAGAACACACAAGTGGAAGTATCACTGTGGAAATATTATGCACTACAAATTTATTTTAAAAAAATGCTTAAGCTAGATCCCGACCCAGAAAAAACCGTTCACAGAAGATATCTAACAATAAACAAGCTAATGTTCCATTAATAGGTAACAAAATTTTAGAAGAGACCAAAGGAAAGTTATTAGGTGGTAAATTGTAAAATTGTTTTGAGATATAATAAGAGGACTTGATCCCTTTCAGGAAAAAATGGTGATAGAAAAATACGGTAATTTTAGAGATATAAAGGAAACATTCAAGTATCTACCTAAATCTCCAGACTCTAAAATGTGAATTTCATACCTGGATATGCCAGTAAATGTACTATATTCCATTATGTCAAAAAAGAGAAAATTTAGTATTGATAGTGTAATTTTGCCTTTCAGTAACATATCAATGAGTCATAGCTTGTCACCACTATCCTTTTAGTTCCAGTATGCTACAAAATAGGAAGGAGGAAGTATATAATTATTCCTCATCTACATATTTACATGAATTATCTGGCTGCCTGGAATCCTAAATAATAAATGAGGGAAAAAAGAGAGAGAAATTTAAGGGTTCCAAAATGGTACATTTTCCTTCATGGATGTTATATTTAAATTATAATATTTTTACCATCGAGAATTGAAACAAATTAAATACTAAAAAGGTGAAAGGCTGATGACCAGCCTCTGAACCTACTACAACCATAAATTTAATATTATGAATCAACAATAGAATGTTTTTCCTTTACAAATTAAAGACCCATCAATTTTTCTATTCTATACTTGGAAATGTCAGTCATTTTAAAAAACAATTATTCAACAAAAGAAAAATTTATCACTGAAGTCATATTAATCTGCAAGGAATTAATAACTCACTGCAGAAAAACATAAAAAAAAAAGTGTTTTATTCATGGAATGCATTAATTAGCTGAAAGAAAAAGGAGATATTTGGAATATAGTTAGAAGTACCAAACAAATTCAAGTGGACCTCAAGGAAGACTGTCTATATAAATAGAAAATCTTTCTCACAGAAAATTAAAGTACAATGTCATTGTTATAGTACAATGGATCACAGCCAATACAGCCCCTGGCTTACAATTTTCACTTAGATATTCAGAATGAACTCTGTGTGTGCTAATGCATTATTTCCCTTTACCTAATAATATAAACTGCTTCTGATATTTTATACTAAAGATACCACATAAAAATAAGAAAAAAATGCATTAGGCATAAAGAAGTCAATGGAGAGATTAAAAAGATGATGTCAAGAAAAGACAAGACCCCACTTCACAGCAAAATATCATTCAATCTTTATCAAATATGTATACTATAATTCATGTATATATTATATTTTTTAAACTAAAAATTAAGAGTTATATCTATTTGGCTTTAATTCTTTCTTGTTTAGAAATTTTACATCAGGTATTTTACTTTAAAAAACAATAAAACTCATAAAAAATGTTCCTTTGGCAATTCTAACAGAACTGAGATTGCCTGGCTTTCTTTGACGTGCTTAACATAATGATCCTTTCTCTTAGAAAAGGTTTTAGGCTTTCTCAACCATATTTTAATCTTATGGATTTCTAACAATCTTCCAAAACTTATGGAGTTCTAACAATTTCAAAATTTATCATTTAAATTGAGATATTGAAGAAGTAGAAACCTTCATTCAGAAATCAAACAATTTTGTTTTATAAATGTGCATCTATTAAAATTATATTCTATAATGTTAGGCAAGGGTGTGTATGAAATAAATATTTATAGCAGAATCAGGAAATCAAGACAATAAGATCTCTCACTCATAAAATACACAGATATATATTCAAGAACTGAAAAGTAAAATCAAGTAGCCAGTGTGTGGAATTTGCAACCTAGTAAATTCCTCCTAAATGTGCTGGATTTGAGCATTATAGCTCTTTATTTAATAACGCTGCTAATGAAAAGTCTTATGTACATATGCACACATATTTGTACAAGCAAATGGACCTGCATACTACTATATCATCTTTTCTTCTCCTTCTAAACTTCGAGATCTTCACAGTTGAAAAAATTGGAAGATGAACAAAAAAAAGAATAGAAATGTGAAAACTTGCCTTTCAGGCTTATGATCATTGAAGATTAGGACAGAAATAATCATGACTCTTGCCTTATCCACCACTATTTATCCATATAAGGCAACAGATTCCATTTCCTAGCAAGAATAGGAGTGGGTGCACAAATTTGCAGTAATTCCAAATCAAGAGCAACAGCAGCATTTTTAGTTTGCTTCACTTCCCATCCCCACCTTTTAACAGCCAAGTGACTGCCTCCTTAAAAAATACGACTGAGTGGGTGTATAAACCAGTCCTATTTGCCAACTGTAGAGGGTTCCCGCAAAGCTTGTGGGTACGTGTAAATGAATTCCAGCATCTTTTTTTCTATAAGTAAGAAAGGGGAAAAAAACAAACTCTCTTGTATTTATTGTAGCCTGGCAATGTTAATATATGTGTGACATATTTTTACCCTTGAAATGCAAAAGTACTTTAGAAATTGGCCAGTACCTTATCAAAGTTGACTGATGATTGATGGAAGGTTATAATATACTCTGCCTCATGCAGAATCTAAGTAAACCTCTAGCTGGAAATATATGAGAAATTCCTCTCTAACAAGAAAAATCCTTTAGGCCAGGCTTTAAAGGGTCTCTACGTTTGGATTTTAAAGTTTCATGAAATTTCTGTGATAGAAATGGTGCAGGATTTCAAATAAACAAGGAAATCTTAATACTGTTTCACTTAAATATTTTCAATGAAGTGTGTCTATGTGATATATATATAGTTTTATATTGTTCACTACTTTGCTTTATTTTCAGTGTTTCAGTTTTTTTTTAAATCTCTCTTTCTTCAGGATTCTATTCTAGTAACACTTTTTAATCACTAGAGCTACTCTTAGCTAAATTAGATTTGCTAATTCAGTAAGTAAAGTTTCAGTCTACTTCTCCTAAGTAATCATCAGAAAGGCTGTAAAAATTTAAGACACAAATGGCAAAAGCAGCCTGACGAGTATGAAAATTGTGAATTGAGGGTTGGATTCTAGAACAATTCTGGTTTTTTTTACTTTTGTGAGGTCACCATGAAGAATTCACTTAATCTATTTGAATCTCAGTTTTCTCAACTGGAAATTAAAAGGATTGAATCAAGTGATCTCTAAACTTCCCATCAGCCATCATCCTCTAAAATATTTACAGTATCCCTGTAGAAATTAGCTAGATAACCCTGCAAACTTTGCCACAGCTCTTTATGCCTGCAACAGATGGTAGACTGTACAGGAAAATGCTCAGCATTCAGATTAGCTGGCTGGCTCCAGCAAATGACTATAATAAATACTCATCTTTCAGATTGCACAATTCTTTATCACTGAAAGGGCTGAATTAAATTTTAATGTAGTAACACCTACTAGCAAAAAAAACTTTCCAGTCAAACTAACCAGGTAAAGAGTATTTATAGGACAAAGACTTACACAAGAAGATAAGCTGCGTTTCACACCATCAAATACTTTGGAAAATAATTTACATGTGACAGTTACTATTTTTTTTTCTTTAAAGCAAGTCTTTTTGTGGGAAGTTTTTTTGATAACAAATTCAATTTCTTTAGTAGACATGTGTTATTCAGATTTTCTGTTTATTCTTATACCCGTTTTGGTATGTTGTCTTTTTTCAAAGGATTTGCCTACTTCATCTTAGTTGTTGAATGTAGTTGGCGTAATGTTATTCATATATTCTCTCATCTTTTTAATGTCTATAGGATATACAGTGATGCCATCTCTTTCATTTTTAATATTGGTAATTTGTGTTTTATCTGTTCTTTTTTTAATCAGTTTTGTTGTGAGTTTACAAATGTTTTTATTCTTTTCAAAGAGCCAACTTTTGGCTTTGTTAATATGCTTTATTGTTTCTCTGTTTTCTATTTCTTTGCTTTCTGTTCCTATCTCTACAATGAATGTTACATGTACACTTAAAAAGAATGTATATTCTACAGTTATTAGATGTAATGTTCTATAAATGTCAATTAGGTCAAGTTAGTTAATGGTTTGTTCAAATCTGCTGCATTAATATTTTTCTTTTTAATAATTTTCCTACCAATCACTAAAAGAAGCATGTAAAAAATTTCCAGCGATAATTATGGAATTGTCCATTTTATTCTGTAATCCTGTCAACTTTTGTTTTATTTGTGTTGAAGCTCTATTACTAAGACATACACATTTAGGATTATTATCTAATTCTGATTAATTGATACTTTTACAATGATGACGTGTCCTCTTCAGCTCTGGAAATAGTCCTTGAAGTCTACTTTGATGTTAAGATAGCCACTCTAGCACTCTTTTGCTAGCTTTTTTTTTTTTATTGTTTTTCTCTTTCTATCCTTTTACTTTCAATTAATGTCTGTTTATATTCGTCTCTTATAGACAGCATAAAGTTGGTTCTTGCTTTTTTATCCAGCCAGCAAGCTCTTACTTTTAATTGTAATGTTTATTCTGCATATTTAATATAAATGTTGGTACAGTTGGGTTTAGGTCTATCAATTTCCTGTTTGTTCTGATCACTCCATATGATCCCTTTTTCCTGTCTTCTTTTGGGTTAACCTAATAGTTTTTGGTACTCCATTTTAGTTTTTCTATTACGTTTTAGGTTTACCTTTTTGTATTGGTTTGTATTTGTTCTGGGGATTACAATATGCATTCTTAACTTATCACATACTACTTAGAATTAATACCACTACCCATAAAATGAAGGAAACTTGCAAGAATATAACTCCATTTCTTTTGCTATTATTGTCATAGATATTTGAATCCACTTAACTTATAAGTATCATAATAATGTTATAATTTTGCCTTAAATGGTCAGTTTTAAAAAAATTAGAAAAAAATATATTCTTTATATTGATCATCATATATTTTCTATTTCCAATGTTTTTTATTTCTTCTTGTAGATTCAAATTCCCACAAAGTGTCATTTCCTTTCAGCATGAAGAGCTTCTTTTTTAACAGTTGTGAAGTAAAGATCAGCTGGCAACATATTCTCATTTCTTTAATTTAGCTGAAATTGTCTTTTTTTATCCTCAGTGTCATGGGATAGTTTCACTAGATACAGAATTATCAGTTGATAATTCTTTTTTCTTTCAGCACTTTAAATATATCATTTCATTGCCTTCTGGCCTCCATCATTTCTGATAAGAAGGCATTCATCATTCTTAGAATTGTAACCCTCTGTACAATGTGTACTTTTCCTCTCTGGTTATTTCCAAGGTTTTTCCTTTGCCTTCAATTCTAACTCTTTGACTATAATGTGCCTACATGTGGTTTTTCTTGTATTAATCCTGCTGATTAATCTTGTGATGATCTTCTTGCCATGTAAAGATGTTTTTCATTAAATCTTGGAAAATTTCAGCCATTATTTCTTAGTTACTTTTTCTGCCTAATTCTATTTCTCTTCTTCTGAGACTCCAATTCACATATGGTAGGCCAGTTGATGTTAACTTACAGGTCACTGGGCTCTGTTCATTTTTTTTCTCAATTATTGCTTTCTTTTCTTCAGATTAGTCTCTACTCATCTACAAGTCTACTGACCATTTCTACTGCCTTCTCCAATATATTGTTCAATCCATCCAATAAAATTTTCATATCAGATATTGTATTTCTCAGGTCTAGAATTTTCATTTGATTATTTTTTGTAGTTTCTATTTCTGCACTGGGATCTTCTGTTATTGAGAACATCTTTTTCTTTAAGTTCCTGAACATTTGTAATAGCTGCTTTAAAGCCCTTGTCTGTTAATTCCAACATCTGATATATCTTTTTCTTTGACGTAAGTCAGATTTGCTGTTTCTTAACATGTCTAGTATTTTATTTATTGTATAATAAACATTGCGCATTGTAGAGACTCTGGATTCTGTTATTGCCCTTGAAGGAATGTTGATTTTTTTAATTTAAGTGGTGGCTAAATCACTGGTATATCATCTTGAACTGGCCAAGTCTCGGTTTTATGCTTTTGTTAGGATGAATCCATTTGTTTTGTCCTTAGTACTAAGGTTAATCCCTTAGTTCTAGGGTATAGTCTCCATTCCTTAGGCGTTGGCCTTCTAAGATTTCTATGGAAAGACTGAGGTGTTTACTAAGCCCCTATAACGTGGCAGGACTTAAACTTCAATTCCTGTCTCTCTTCATGGTGAACAGCAACTGAAAACTCTGCCAAGGCTTTAAGTTCCATAAATGTAAGTTCCATAAATCTTGTTCACTCTGTCCTTAGCACCTAAAATAGCAAGTTCTTAATGTTTGCTGTTAAATGAATCAACTAAAAAAGACTGAAAGAAAATTTTCTCAATATGACAAGATACAAATCTACTTTTCCTTTTCCTCTGGAAATTGTTCATTTATTCAATTATATTTTCTAAATATCTACTACATTCCAGGGATTATGCCAGGTGTTATAAATAGAAGTGTAAACAGAATCAACAATTCCTGCCCTCACAGAGCTTGAAATTTTAGTCAGGGATAGTTTTGGCACAATTTAGCTTGTAGTATATAGAAGGACTCTGTAATTAAAAGATGTAGGTTTGAATCCACTCCATCACTAACCAGCTGGATGACCCTAAGGGAGATATACAACCTCAGTTTTCTCATCAGTAAAATGATGATAATAAAAATATTTACATCATTATGTTGTTATGGGAGTTAAATGAAAGTATCTAACACAAAGTCAAGTACATAATAATTACAGAATGAGTGCTATTCCTAAATTTATTATGAGACTAGCTCTCAGATAATATCTATTCTTAAATTGGATATCTATTTAGTGGATATTTAAATAATTGCATTGCATGTTTCCTAGTCATATTTGGCCTAGATTTACCATATAGTGCAATTCCACAATATTTGAACCTTAGAATTTTGGAATTCAGATTTTTTTTTAATTTTAGGACATTAATATAGCATATATGATGCTGTATTACAGTGTATTACATGTATTATGTAATTACGTGTATTATGTAACACTCAAGCAGGGTCTGGGGCAGTGTCCTATCATCAAACATATTAATATTAATTAGCTAATATAATTAATGTTAATATGTATACAAAACATGAATATTCATATAAAATGGGAACAGTAAAGACTATGAGTAATCATAATCACTTGTCACTTCACGTCAGATTTTGACACTATGAGTTTTGCACCGTTGTAGGAGATGAACTTTCAGTTTCTGGAGCTTTCTGAATTTTGGAATTGTGGATGAGGGATTATGGACTTTGTATAGCCACGCATTTTGAGAAACTGAGAGCAGGAATGAAGAAGGATGTCAGGTAAGAAAAGGTAGCCTCAATAATATACTAAAGTAAACCTGTATTTACTGGAGGGTTAGATTTCCAAACTGGTTTCTTATGACAAACTTAAATCTCCAAGGTTTACCTTTTCACTATCTGCATCTATACGGCTTAGCACAGTGCTTTGCACCTAGTCAGTACTAAAATACTGTTTGGTGAATTAATGAATGAATGTATTCCCAGTGAACAGGAAAACATGGTGAGAAACCTGTCCTTTTCAAAAACACCACTGTTAACTTTCCACTATCCCTTTTTTCTATCTCACTCTCTAATCTATCTCACAAAATCAGTGGTTTTTCACAAAAGTTTATCCACAAATTTGGTACATAAAATAGCAAAGCAATATTAAGAATCTCTCATTGAGTCGTTAAAAGGCAGGCTTTGCCATAATGAATTGTAGTACATAGTTGCTAATAAACAAAACAGCTGAACATTATGCAGTACTGTTTACACTGCTTTTCCTAGCTACTACAAAGTAAATTTCAGCCTGGGTTTACTGAATAATCATTAGTGATCATTAATCAAAAAATAATAATATTTTTTTCTTCTTACCTTAGTCAAGTTATATGGAAACACTGAAAAAGATATGTTAAAAACCTGAGCTTTCAACAACCTAAATATTTATGTCAGCAACTGCATTGATAAAACCAAAACCAAGCACATTAACTTATATTTTTCTGCTATCATATAAAACACATACCTGGGTTGTGGCTTTGGTTCTGGATTGATAGGTTGTTGCTCTTTTTTCGTAAAAGTTTTCTAGAATAAGATAAAGAAGAGTTGACATCAGTAGGAAAACAACTTCATTGTCTGTAAAATTTTAATTCCATTGATGTTCTGTTATATTATCAAAGGGAGAAAGAACCATTCTATTATTATGTATATTATAAACCTAAACACTGATATAAATTTGTAAGTATACTCAAAGAAGTATGATCACTGAACCTCCACCAGCATCTTGTGGCACCCAGGAATCTGACTTCTACTAATCATTTCAGTGGGCAAATATTCATACAAATCTGTTACAGATGAGAATTTACTTTATTTATTTACTTATTTATTTGTCCTCTGTCTTATAAAACAGATTTAAAGTATCTTACAAAAATACAGTACATATGAAAAAGGATAACAAATAAGAAAATCAAACTAAAGGGAAAGTTTGGGTAGAAAATAATGTCAAATATTTTCTGATATTGCTTGATGTGTCACACAGATTTGGCTCTCAAATTTCTAGCTATCAGAGTGTTATGGACTGAACTGTGTTTCCCCAAAATTCATACACTGAAGCGTTAATCCCCAGGATGACTGTATTTGGAGATACCTACCTTTCAGGAGGTAATTAAGGTTAAACAAGTCATAAGGGTGAGGCCCTCATCCAATAGGACTGGTGGCCTTATAAAAAGAGGAATAGACACCAGGGGCATGCATGCACAGAGAAAAGGCCACGCGAGGACACAGCGAGGAGCAGCCATCTGTAAGCCAAAGAGAGAGGCCTCAGGAGAAATCAACTCTGCTGGCACCTTGATCTTGAACTTACAGCCTCTAGAACTGTGAGAAAACAGATTTCTGCTTGTGTAAGCCACCTAGCCTGTGGTATATTGTTATGTCAGTCCTGGCAAACTATTACACAAAGTAACAAAGGAAACACAGTAGTTCTAACATTCACAATGTCTATAAGAGAAGCAAATATTTTCTGTGAAAAATTTCTTCCACGAGTCCTTCAAAAGAAGCCTGATATGATGTAATGGTCAACTTCAACAGCATCTCTTCAACAACTACACCAGAGTCTTTAATATGGCTTTTTCTTATACAATCCTTCAATGTTGGTCAACAGTAGAAAGAACAACTCAGGAAGATAATTCTACAAGACCTCAAAATAAATGGCCCATTGCCTCTCTGGTCATTTGGCATGATCCAAAGGTTAAACTAATACCTATAAACATGAGCACACCATATATCAACAACCAAGACACTTTCTGTTACTAACTTCTTATAGAGTCTGAGGGAGAAGACAATATCAACAATCCAAAATCTATTAACCTTTTACTTATTTATCAAGATTACCTCGAATTCCTCTAATTTGAGACTATTTCTTCAAAAATTATTTTGTGCAAAATAATCGTCATGGCAGATTATAAATTGGCTATGCAATCCATCAATGTCTCTAAGTATCAGTTGAAGGAAAATGCTTATTTTAGTTTTGCTTTTTAAGATTCAAATATATATTTAACCACTATTTGGCAAGTGAAGCCACAGAAGTCTCTTATATAAAAACCCCAGAATATATAAAGGATCAATATAAAGACAAAATGTGAAAAAAGTTGTGTTTGTACTGGAAAAATACACAGTATTAAGATAGAGTGATCGTTTTAAATATTGTTTAAATATTGTTTAAAAACAAATCACAAATCTCTCCTTTAGAGTTAAGCTTCATTCTGTCTTATCCTGCTCTTTCAGGTGCAATATTTCTTGTATACATTCATTTGTATTTCATGCCATTCATTCCTTAAGATCAAAAATTAACTTTTCTTCTACAGTTTTGTTAGAATGCAACAATAACCTTGAGAATTACTTTGCATCTCTCAAGTATTTGCTTTACTTTTAGAATTCCCTGATCATGTTTTCTTTTTCAAAGTAAACAATCATCCTCAAGGATAATACTGTACTTTTAAAAATTTATGTGAAACATGTAGGTGATAATAAAACATGAAACATGAAAAACACATTAAAAGTGGCTCTCTAGATGTTCCATGACACATACTCAAGGCTACAAAAAATAATTTTTAACCTACATAGTCCATGCTTTTGCACAAAACAATATGCTTGGCTTGGAACACACTGTCCTTATATGATACAAGTTTACACTTGCCAACTTAATTTTTTTTAACTGGTTCCTTCTTGCCAGACTGACTGAATTGGCACGTTGTCCGTGAAGAAGGGTGTCAAATGTGAAGGCTGCTAAATTAAACAGTCTCAGGCAAACATTCTTGAGGATTTTTCCTTACTAAAATGTTCTCTGATTTTTTCCTGGTACTCTCTTGCGACTTTATTGCCTTCACAACCTCCCTTTGTGTCTCTTTCTTCCTACCTAACATAATTAGAAACTGAGGTTTTTTTGGTCCCCTTTTTGCAAAGTCAACAGCAGTCCTTTTTTTTTAGGGGTCTCTTTTTTTCCCTACGTCTTAGTTTTCTGCATACTTATCTATTCAAATCTCAAGTCCACTCTGCTTTGATGTTTCAACTCCACTCTCTTTCAAAATCTTTTTTTCCTCTTTCCATAGCTGCCACCTGCTTCTTTCAACTTCTTCAAGTTCCTAGTCTCTCCATGACAATGCATTTGGAATAAGACATTCTAAATACTTGGCTGAAGATGTAAGTCATTTATTAAACCCTTGTGTCAAAATTTTCAAAAGTTTTTAACAACCTGTGTGGATTTATTCCAAACCACTTTTCACGCTCCTTTCCCCCATCTATTTTCTCAAATCCCACAATTTAACTGCTACCACGCTTAATTCTAATAATTTGCACAATATTATTACATCTTAAGCTTCTTTTTAGAAGCAGCTGTCTAATCCATCAATTCTCCTCTTCTTTCCAATCTCATCTGGAATTTTTTTTTTCCTTTTGACAATGCTGCTCATTTCTCTCAGAGTCCAATGATTAAATTCTTGCATTGATTAAACATAGATGAAATATGGAAGAAAATCTTTCATTTTGCATCTTAATGCTAGACATCTTTCTATATTACTACTACTACTGTGAAATTCTGGAATATGTTTGCTATAAAAAGGTAACCTATAATTGGCATATTACACCCCCAATCTATAATTGACATATTACCTCCAAATATGGTTAAAAGTTATTTTCTAAGTAGCAAGGCATTTTTATAGTTTTAAACAGCTTTGTGACCCTACCAGAAGCATATATAAACACACCATTAAAGGTAAAATGAATGGTTTGTTTAAAAATAGGTAACTGTGAAGACAAAATCATTAATGGCATATACACATAAAATTACAAATTACACATTAAAACATGTGATATAAACTGAAAAGCTTTTTCTGCCAAGCTTAATATTAACACTTGTGTTTCCCCAGCAGAAGTCAGTCATATCACCAGCACCTTCTGTGAAATAGAGTGAGCTGCACTCCTTATACTGCAACTGCTTCTTGTACAAGAAATGGTGTAAACAGAAAAATGTCAATAACTTGCACACATGCAGAACCAGAAGGCACCAAACACATCATACTGTGATCTTTCACAAGTCAGTATCTTTGCATTATTGAATTTTAGAGCTGCCAAGAACACACACAAACCACAGGAAGGTTTTAAGCCATAGAACCACCCCCAGGAACTCGTGATAGGCCTAGGAAAACTATAGTTTCCCCAAATCTTCCCATGGAGCCAGAGAAGCCTCCATTTTGGAAGGTGTTCTTAAGTGTAGTACTTTCTTTACATTTCTTAAGAGAAGTGGAGGGATCCCAAAGGTAATGCTGGTCACTCTGAAATGGCCATAGCCTCAAAAAGCCATTCAACTTTCGGATTAGGGGAAACTGAAGAGGATGACCCAACAAAACATAGGTTGTTCATTTACCAGTCACTAGACAAAGTTTCTTTAACCTCCAAGGGAGATCAAAGCTATAGGAATTTACTAGTTTATATGTAAGAATTTAAACGTAGCATAAGAGGTGATACAAAGATTGAAGAGAAGGAAGGAACTGGATAGTGTAGGGGAAGAGAGAGAATCCCCCTCTGCTCTTTCCCTTAAGGTTCTTATGGCTGGCCAAATAATCAACAAAAACAGGTTAGCAGGAGAAAATAATACCAAGTTTAATAACATGTATACATGGGAGAAAGCAGGGACACTGCGTTTCTCAACACAATAGCAGAAATTCTCGTCTTAAATACCATCTTCAGCTAAAGACAAAGGAGGATGTTGGGGGTGGGGGTGTCAGTTACAGGAGATTACCACTAAAGCACAGTAAACAAGAGTAAGGTTATTATGCAGATTCAAGGCCTCAACTTCCACATTGATAAGTCTCTAGAAATGAGGTCATCCCCCATCTTCCCAATACAGAGAGGGATATACCTTTACAAATGGAGATTTCCCTTATAAATGTAAATGTTTGTCTGGCAACTCCTCACAGGGCCATCCAGAGAATGTGGCCAGAGAGACAGAACTTCCGATAAGATGGGCTTGTTGGTGCCTTTTCTATTGTAACATCTATTTTACATTATATTACAGCCATCAGATAGAAAATCTGTTCCAGGAAGGAGTTACTACATCAAATTCTTTAGGCAGTTAGTGGGGGAGGTCAAATGTCTGTCAGAGAAAACAATCAAGGTAAAGAGATATATTTCAGGGCGGCCAAATCTTGATCTCCCACAATAGAGAAATTTACATCCCACTATAAGTCCCTCTGAGGGTTGAAACCTATTTGTAAATGATATAATAGGGCTTCTGTTTTCAGGACTATGTTCATAGCAACAAATCACAGCACAATACTACAATAAATTCTAAAAATAGAACATACATTTAATGCATAGCTGAGCTGTTGGGAAAGTATAATGGAATTCCCTTCTGCTCAAAAACCACAAGAAATGTTGAGTTTACTATTGTACGAGTTCTGAAGTCTTCTTTGCCTTGGGGATTGCATGGCAATTCCTGATGAGCTGGAGCCTGGGTTTTAATGAGCTATATGCCCTGCAGTTGGGAGACATACACTGAAACCCAGAGCATGAAGGAATGTCAGAGTTGAGAACATCCCTCACAAAACCTAGGTACTGGGAGGGCAATACCCTTAGAGTATAAATAGGATTTAAAAATTTCCCTGAAGAGAGAAGGAGAAAAAGATACCATGATACTACATGTCTGTGATGACCTTGGCTCTGGGTAGCAAGTGAAAAAATTTCCCCCCCTAGGAATTTTGATGACAACACCTCATTCATGTGGATTTGGGGGCTCAATTCATACTACCTGCAATGCCCCACATCCCCCACCGCAAAAGAAAGGCCAAACATTTAGAATAAAGTGGTCCCAGTTTGGTAGTGCTCTAAAGCACCCAGTAAAAGCAAATATCAATCATTTTTAGAAGAATGCAGTTTAAACTCAAGCTTCAAAGAATTCTCACAATAAAATACCATGAAAAACTAGCTCACAATCAGAAAAGTCATTAAACATGAAAAACAAGCAATCGGGGAATCAGAAGAAATAACAAACTATGTATTGAGAACCTCAAAGACTGCAATACTATAATTAAGATGTACAGAATATAAAACAAGAATGAGCTTCCATATCTATATGCTTAGAGAAATACATTAAAGGAACCAAAAATTATCAAAATTGACCAAGTTGATTTGGAAAATTACAACTAGACATTCTAAAAATGAAAAATATAACTACTGAAACTGGGAACTCAATGAATAGCTCAAAGAAGAATAGACTCAAAAGAAAAGAATAGACACACAAATAAAAAAGAACCAATAATCTAAAAGACAAATCAGGAGGAAAAAAAAAGACCCAGGATGCAGCAATGAGAGACAAAGAGATGGCAAATATGAAAAAGGGGGAAAAAAGACAAAGAATGACAATTGAATGGAAGACTCAACATATGTCTGAGTAGAGTTTCATAGAGTTTTAACTAGAGTTTATAAACAAAGAATGGAAGAGAGACAGTATTTGAAGAGATAATGGCAGAGATTTTTTTTCAGAATGCTGAAAGACACTGCTTTTCATATTTAGGGAGCCCAACAAAAATCAAGCAGAATAAATAAAAATAAAAACCACACTTACACATCTCATAATAAAACAGCAGAACAACAATGAAAAGAAGTCCTTCGAAGCAGACAGATAGAGACAGATTACTTACAAAGGAAAGACAACTGGTCAAACATCTCATTTTTCCAAACATTTGATTTTTTCAGCAGCAACATTGGCAGTGAAAAAAAAAGGGGAATGATTCCTTCAAAATGCTGAGAAGGTATGGTTGAGAAGGAGGAAAATGAAATACAATGTAAGTTGAAGTTTTTTGCCAAAGGACCCTTACTAAGGTACTTCTAAAGGATATAATTCAGGTTTCCTTTTGAGAAGGAAAATCATCCTATAGGTCTGTGATGCTAGATGGAATGGAAGGTAAAAAAAAGAAAAAATTGGTAAGCATGTAGGTCAACCTAAACAAACAATGAAGTATAAAACAAAATGTGTGTCTAATTTATGAGATTAAAAAAATGAGAACTAAACACTAGTAGTTAAGGCAATCTAAGATGTCTGTATGAGGTGGGAAGAGGGTAAAGATACTTTAAGTTAAATGTGTATATTAAAATCTATAGGTTTGGCACTTATGAAAAGTAAAAACAAGAATATAAATGCCAAAGTAGTGCAAGGAAAACTAGCACAATGCCAAACTAGTACAACGCCAAACTAGTACTAGAAAAATGGAACATGAGGGGAAAATATGTCAATCAATTTCCAAAAAAGACAACAAAGGAGGGGAAAAAAAACGACAACATGAAAAGAACAAATAGAGAGCACAAAACAAAAGGAGTAGAAATGCATCTAAACAAATTTTAAAAAATACAATTGTATGATGTTCACAAAGAAGAAATAATGGTGGCCCAGAAACGTGTGAAAAAAAAATCTCAGCATTATTGGTAATTAGGAAAATGCAAATTAAAACCACAAAGAAATATCATTTCACAACCACCAAATTGGCAAAGGTTAAAATTTTGACATAGTTAAGTGCTGTCAAGTATGTGAAGCAATGGGGATGCTCATACTGCCACTGGGAGTGGAGAAGTGTTTGCTATTGCCTGGTGAAACTGAACATATGCCCACTGGCCAGCAGAGCCATTCTACTCCAGGCTCTACTCTACTCCCTTATGCCTGTGGCTAGAAGCCATCAATTATTCATGTCATCAACAATCAGTTCCTGAGCTCCCAACGCCCAGGCCCTGCCCACCTGCCTGCAGGGCTGAAGGGATCAATATTCTGGCGGCCTCTGTATAACCCATTCTTGATGCAACAGGGTGCAGGTTCATACTGACGCTGGGAATTCTTGCCCTAGAGATACTCTTCGGGAGACATGTAAAAGAATGTAGCAGAACTGTTCATAATAGGATATAAATTTTAAAAAAAGCAAGTATCTCTCAGCAATAGAAAGAGTAATTAAATTGTAGTGTAGTCATTCAATGGGATGTCGCACATTGACGAAAATGAATGAACCACGGGGGCACACATAGACATTTGTGAAGATTGATGGATCTCAAAAAGATATTGTTGAGCAAAAAGAGAGAGAAGACATTATGATTCCATATACATAAAGTTAAAAATAAGCAAAAGTAAACAAAATACTAATTAGGAATACGTGTATATGTGCTAAAACTATAAAGAAAGCAAGGGAATAATTTACATAAAATTAAGGAGATTGGTTTCCTCAGGATATGAAGGGAAGGAAAAAACACAGAGTTGTATTCCTTAGGTCTTATATTCGTTTTAGTATTACTTTTTAATATATATATAGAGATAGATACGTATATGTATAACACACTGTTTTATACAACTGACATAAAAAACAATAGAAATTTAAAAAATAATATGGTAGAAAAATTCTTTAAGCCTAAGATGAGCATCTCTCCCCTAAAGAAAGAGAAGAAGGAAAAGATCGTGGGAATCTATGGGTTTCCCAGGTACATCACAACTTCCTAGGAGGTTGCATGGCTCCAAATCTCTCCTGTGGTTTATGTATGCACTTGGAAACTCTAAACTTCAAGAATGGCAAGAGATGGAACAGCTGCTGCCAGGTAAGAGTCGTCTTATTCTGAAATTTTAAACTGTATTAATCTGTGACTGATAAATAAATACGTGTCCGATTTCTTTTATCAGCTAGAATTAAAAAGACAAATTGAGGAAATGAATTTCTATTTTACAATTTGGGGGCATGTTAATATGCTTGTGTTCATATTGATGTTGAAGTTGATGCTTAAATATATATACAAGGTGCTTATTTGATTTTTAATACATTTCTCCCTTAGGATTTAAGGTAACCTCCCAGGTAGTTAATTACTAAACAATTCAGTTAAAAACTGGACAACATTTTAAAACGTTGAATTCAATCTTTTCCATTTGTGTATTTGCTTGGGATTTATTTGATTGTGAAACCATTCTAAATGGTAAGTTTGGTTATTATCATGAGATTTACATACTGTGTGGTAGGTCTGGGACTGCATCACAGAACTGATAGATTGTTATAGCTAATAATTAGAACCTACTATGTTCTTTATGTACATTTTCTTCAATCTTCACCAAGACTGCAAAACAGATATTTTAATTCCTACTTTTTCTGAGGAAATTGAGAAGTCTAATATATTTATCTTGATTATACAAGTAGGAGGTGGCTGGGATTCAAACTCAATATATTGCTCTATTCAGAAGGTAAAATTGGGGAAACAGGTGGTAAGTTTTTAATTTATGAAAACAGTCAGACTACAGAGAACAAAGAGAGTAATGGAATTTACTTTATACTTTTAATTGATTGAAACTGTCGGGGGAAGAGGGAGAATCTCCCTCTGCCCTTTCCCTTAAGGTTCTTCTGGCTGGCCAAATAATTAACAAGACAGGTTAGCAGGAGAAAATAATACCAAGTTTAATAACATGTATACATGGGAGAAACTCAGAAATGAGCAACTCGTCCCTCTGTCTAAGCTGCTTGCTTAAGTATTGCAGCTAAAGGCGAGGAGCGTGTTGGGGGCGGGTAGTGGCCTGGGACTTCAGAGGGCAGGAGGACAATTCTTTTCGGGGTCATCTATAGATAATGTGGTCAGGGAGAGACAGAGTTTTTTGATAAAAGAGGCTTGGTGCCTTTGCTGTTGTAACCTCTATCCTACATTATCTTTATAGCCATCGTGATAGAAGATCTGTTCCAGGAAGGAGCCACCATGTCAAATTCTTTAGGCAGTTAGTGGGGGAGGTCAAATGTCCCTCAGAGAAAACAGGGTGGCCAAATCTTGATCTCCCACAGCACTCAGCAGTTTTACTTGATTTCCACTTTTATTTCACTTAGAAAGGAGCCAGTGATTTTGTAGGGAATCAGTGGGACTTAATCATAATGGGATTTAGAACTGCCAGTCAAATGCATCAGGGTCAAAGGCTGCCCAGCCCCCTAACTACAACTTGATTATCACTACTTGTTTGGAGGACTTTTCTGGGGTATTATGTAAAACAGTGATTCTCAAACTTTAATGTGCTTATAAATCACTAAGATCTGATTCTCAGAGATTCGGGATATATTTGAATGAATATATTGGCTTACTGAAATTGTCCAGATTTGGTTAAAAGCTCTATTCTCAAAATATCTGACATATTTTCCCAGGCCAATTTTGACATTCACTGTAGTTTTATTTTATGATTTGAGAATGTGTTTCTGATGTCTTTGATTGGTTATAATCTTACTCCTCATCTTTCACAAGAAAATGCATTCCTATCCCACCACATGACTCTAAATTCAACAAAGAATATCTGCACTTCAGGTATTTGTCAGAAAGAAAAAAAATTACCTCGTAAACATTGTCACTACTTATCAAAAGCTCACTTAAAAGCCAAAATATGATGGGGAATTACCTAAAACAGTGTTTCTCCAACATTAATATGCTTATAAGTCACTACTGATCTTGCTCAAATACAGATTCAGATTCAATAGATCTGGAGTGGGACCTGAGGTTCCACATTTCTAACAAGTTCTCAGATAATAACAATGCTATTGATCCATGGAGTGGCAAGGGCCTAAAGGATATCCCCCCACTCCTCAAGATATCTTAAAATCTATCTCTGATTTCAACTAAATCAGCAGAGAACTGAATATTAGGACCATATTGTTTCCACATCACCTCATCAGAATAACCCACACCCCCAATCCTCCCACCCCTGCAAAAGCGCTTTCCCCAAATTTTGCTTTGGTCTAATGATTAAAATAGGGTCAATATATAGTGTGGGAGATCAAGATTTGGCCACCCTGAAATCTGTCTCTTTACCTTGGTTGTTTTCTCTGAGGACATTTGACCTCCCCCACTAACTGCCTAAAGAATTTGACATAGTAACTCCTTCTTGGAACAGATCTTCTATCTGATGGCTGTAATATAATGTAAAATAGACGTTACAATAGAAAAGGCACCAACAAGCCCATCTTATGTCTCTCTGGCCACATTCTCTGGATGACCCTGCAAGGAGTTGCCAGACAGACATTTACATTTATAAGGGAAATCTCCATTTGTAAACGTATCTCCCTCTCTGTTTTGGGAAGAGGGGGGATGGCCTCATTTCTAGAGACTTATCAATGTGGAAGTTGAGGCCTTAAATCTGCATAATAACCTTACTCTTGTTTACTGTGCTTTAGTGGTAATCTCCTGTAACTGACTCCCCCCACCCCCAACATCCTCCTTGGTCATTGGCTGAACATGGTATTTAAGACGAGAATTTCTGCTATTGTGTTGAGAAACGCAGTGTCCCTGCTTTCTCCCATGTATACATGTTATTAAACTTGGTATTATTTTCTCCTGCTAACCTGTCTTGTTAATTATTTGGCCAGCCATAAGAACCCTAAGGAAAAGGGCAGAGGGAGATTCTCCCTCTCTCCCGACAATAGCATATTACTGCATTTTCTGAAAGTATATTTTTGAGTACATTATATGCTACATTTATTTCACAATACCCTCTTCACAATCAACTGCTTGGTACACTTTTCTGGTTTGATATTATTTTATGGAAATACTCTGAATCAAGTGACTAATCATCATATCTTCTTTTTTCATTCGTTGTTAAAACATCCACAGCTAAATTTGTGGCTTTCTTATTACTAACATATAATATACCAAATTATAAATTTTGTATACTTACCTAAATCTTAACTTTATTTTTTCTATTCTCTTTTCCATAAACCCTGATGTCTTTACTTGTATAATACTTCATGTTCTATATATTTTTATAAGCTATCATAAATTTTTAATGAAACAATTTTAATGAATGCTTTAACAATTTAATAAAGGTATTAATAACAGCTATAATTCATTAAGCTCTTACTACAATCCAGTCACACTATGCTAAGCCATTTTCATATATGATTGTCTACTTTTACTTGGTTATTGGTTTGTTTTTTCTTTGTGTACTTTTGTTTTTGAGGTAGAAGCAGTGAAAAATCTATATAAAAACCCAAAACCAATACTCCTTTGGAGGACAATTTAACAATACATATAAAAAGACAAAGCAAAAGAGGAGGAGGGCATACCAACAATTCCACTGCAAGGAATTTATCCTAAGGAAATTAAGAATATGCACAAAAATTTGACTACAAATATAGTGCACTAGATTCCATTAAAGCATTGTTGAATTGCCAAAATAACCAAAAATGAGTTATGTCCATAAATGGAATATTGCTGCCATTGATTTAATGGTAAAGGAAATATATTAATGAATATGAAAATGTGTTCAGAATGTATTTTGAAAGAAAAAATAAGGATATAAAGCATTGTTGTTATAAGTATGGTTGATTTTCTCCTTATTTTTGGAGAGTTTTCTTCAAAATATATGTATTGCAAGTATAATTTATAAAAATCATTTTAACACATGTTAGTAGGCAAATAAGGCCATCAAGCTTTATGGGATGGTCATAAAGATGTGGTAACAGGTATAGGAAGACCAGAGTAAGAAGAATACAAGGACCTAAAATAATTTGAGGTTAAAAGTTGTCCTATGTGTTTGGTTCAAGGATAAAACTGGAATCAGACTAGGAATCAAATCACTGAAGACAGCATCCTGAAACAGCCTTTTGTCACTGACAGGATCTCCATCGTCAGATAATAATTTCCTGACGCCACAACTGAATGGGAGTGTGTAGCCTCCCAATTACTACCAACCAGGTCTCACCAACTGTGACCTAGTCTTCATTACCAGGATGTCCTAAGACTCAAAGCTTTGAGTTTGTGCCCCTGGGATGCATTTGGTCCTTTCCAGTTAGCCAATAAAACATGACTTGCCTGCAGTCTAAAAGGGGGTCTTCAAATGAGAGTGTTGGTGGAAGTTAGAAAAAAGAAAAAGAGAAATCAACAAAGAATTGCCTGACAAAACGAGAATGGTTATGATTCCAGAGAAGAGCAATGGGGAAAAAAGCCCATTTCAGAAGAAAGAATTAAGGATTGGACAACTCTTTTTGGTCAATAGAGAAAAAATAATAATCACAGCAAGATTTCTGCAACATCCTTAAATCACTTTTTTTTTTCTTTTTCCTCTTTTTAACAATACTATCATGGCTGTGTTTTTCACTGCTTTGAGACCTTGGGTGTACTTGTGTTCCTTTTAGAAGAAGTGTCAAACAGCTTGTTATTCATTTATTCAGCAAATGTTTTCTTAACCTCAAATACTTTATGAGAGGTACCATTCTAGGCACTGGGGCTGCATCGGTGATCTAAAACATCCTCAGCCTTGTGGAGCCTACATTTTAGTAAAGAAGGCCAAGAATAAATCAATAAAGAGGCACATAATGTACTGTCAGATTGGAATACACTGTGTGATGAAAAATGAAAGCAGTGATGCTCTTTTAGGTGGGGTTGAGGGAAGGACTCTCACAAGAGGCAGCATCTATCAGCAATACATTATCATGTCCATCTGATTGGGGATATTATTGGGAATGATATAAATATGGACATTCTGAAATTAATTCCAGGATATCTTGCACCAAGAATCAAGAACAATGAATGTACGATTGCAATATTTTCCTTATGCAACTAGTAATATGTGTGTGTGTGTGTGTGTGCATGTATGTGTCTGTCTTTATCTCCTTATCTTCCCCATCCACCTTCATCTACTACTATTACTACTACTATCACTATTACCACTACCACTACTATGACTACTACTATTACTATTGTTACCATTACTATTACCACTACTATTACCACTACTATTACTATTACTATTACTACTACAGGTCTACGATTCCTTATCTGAGACTCAGAAATCCAAAAAGCTTTGAAAACCAACAATTTTTTCATAACACATATGGAGGAAAACTTAACTCACCTGACCTTTGGTGACAAAACCTGACCTGAACCAACCAACAAAAGGCCTCTATGCCCCATTTAATGAGAATATTCATATGCTTTACTGCAAAATAGTAACACATTTTGATTATAGGTTTCATTACAGATTCACTTATCTTCTTAATTTTCTGAATTCCTAAGTATATCTGACCCCAAGAGTTTTGAATAAAGGATTATGGATCTGTACAACTACTACTAGCCACAACTATGACTACTGCTGCTGCATGTACTACAAAACTCTGTCTTTGAGTAGCTCTGTATTTGTTATTCCAAATCATTTTAACATCTCATTAGCCTAAAGGTATGTAACTGAAGGCAAAACTTTGCACATAATCCATCTATTGTTTAATGAATACATTTGACTTTTTAACATTTTTTTCTAATCATTTAGAAAAGCAAATTACAGCAAATCTAAGTTAATGCAATATTAACAGCCATGGCAATATTCAAAGCCTGTGGCCATAACCCTGGATACCAGCACTTTGTATGTCTATTGGCACTTTCTATATCTACTTATTTTTACTACTGAAGTTTTCATTCATATTCAATATCCATGTCTGGTGCATTTTGTTTGATGAAAACAAGCTAATTAGTGCTGAACCTTCCCTAGTTCATAAATTTATTCCTAAGAACATTAAAAGGAAGTCAAGTGAGACATGTTCAGTAACAGATGTTTGCCTTTTTTGGCTGCCTTTTTACAGTTTGTTCTCTTTCATTACTTTTTAAGAAATTTAGTTAATGTTCCCATTACTAGAGAACAAGCAGCATACCCCACTTCCCCGAGGGAGGGCCCGTGGGACTTCCCCAGGGCAGGCACAGTCTGTTCATTCCCATAACCTAATATCTGAATGCTTTCTGCATTCCACTTTCATTCTTGTGGCCAGGTTTGGATAACAATCATTTGGTAGCAATGTAGCTTATCTCAAAAAGAATGCATATGTTGACTGGAGACTATTGAACTAGAACTACTGTGGGCACTATTACCATGTAGACAGGCCTAGTGCCCCTCACATATCTTCCCTACTTGAGGCTATCTCAGTATAAAGGGTCAATATGATTGAGAATTTGGTTGACTCTTTTGGCTTCTACAGTAAAGAAAGCTTGTGTAATGGCTTCCAGAAGCAAAAATCCAATAATCTTTTTTATAATAAAAGAAATGAGAAGATAAAGATTTTTCTCCATAAAATGAAATTGACCCAAAAATACAGATTTAAAATTATCCTATTCATTTACCTAACTCTCCACTTTTGAATGTTGTTTACTATGAGTGGACTGTGATGTGATTTAAATGGTGGTACATGGGCAAATCTAAGTAACATTACAATCCAAATCTTGCATTTGCCAAGAGTGCTTTCTTTTACAACTTCATGAGAATAGTTGAATATAAGTCTTGACCAAATTAGTGTGACTATATGTCTTGAACTATTTATTGCTAAAGGAATTTTGCATGGAGTACCTCCTTTATTTTTCCCGATAAGCATCTTAACTAGGGCAACAGAAAGAATTTTTATCTAGAAGGAAAGAGTCAATAAAATAAAACAAGTGATGGTTATAAAAACACACTTCAGGTCCAGATAATACTGCTGCAAAGCCACAAAACTATTGAAATGTGGACTTTTAACTGCAACTATGTAAATTTAAAATATATGTATATATCTACGTAATTCTATCACAAAGATTCAAAACTTTAATATTTCATAGGAAAAGAAATACGCATTTCAAAATTAAAATGTGAAGGTTGAAAATAATGTACATTAGGCATCACTACTCCTTGCAGTAAAACCAAAACAAATAAACAAAAAAGCAGATAAGAGTGCTGATGGAATGCTGTTCAAAATGTCAAAACAATCAGTCACTTAGCTGTTAACTCAGGGCCTAATTTAATCCCAAGCCTACTATAGGATTTTCAAAAAGTAATTTCATTTCTACCCAAAATGACAAAAAAAAAGTTTAGGAAATCATTTGAGTAAATGGAAATTTAAATTTAGTGGTTGTGATGATTTGCACTAATTCTTAGAAATATCAGAAAATCAAATCAGATGACCTTTTTTATCCAATGCAGCCCACCAGGGGAGAAAACCATGAGTAGGAAAATAACTACAATACCTCCTCAAATGTTTTGGAGGAGAGAAGGATAAGAGCAGAGAGAAGAAATTATGACGTGGGAGAAAGAAATGGGCAAAGATATTTTACATATTAAAAGTTGATTTATTATTTTTTATTACATCATCAAATCCTTCAAGTGAATAAGGCCCATAGTCTTCTGAAAGTACAATTTGATAAAGAATTACAAAAAGACATCTAAATTTCCAAGTCAAAAGAAGAGTATCTCTTTAGATTCTTACGATTCTCTTTTACCAAAATAGCTCAAGAAAATTCTCCAGAAAAAAGTGATACGGAATTTCATGCCAAAATCTAGTTAATCCGTTCTATGGTCAATATTATTAAGTTTATGTGAAGAAGAATGGTATATTTGAAATTTCTTGTTTTCATTTCTGAAAGATATGTTTCTACAAACCTAATGAATTTGTTTTTGTTTTTGTTTATGAGATAAAGCTATAAGAATGTTGAAAAATATGGCCGTTGACTCTTGTTTTCTCCTCTTTTGTGTAGGATGTGTTCCCTTAGGGAAGGGAGGCAAGGTAGTGGGGGTGGGGGGGAGCCAAATGCCCAATGGACAGACCCCACAGTTTGTTCTGTGAAACACGAAACTATTTATAATGCAGCCAACTATTAAACTGAATTCTATTTGCTTGTAATCCCTTATTTCCAAGTGTCAAGGTTAGGCAAATTCTTTTCATCCAGGGTTAAAAGGATAAAGGGATCAAATGTCTTCACGATGATGGGGTCTTGCTTATCTCTTCAGTTTCATTTCTTCCACTTGCCCTCTTGAATGCTGCTCTCTTGCCACGCTGAAGTTCCTTCAGCATCTGAAATGCACCCTGCTCTCTCACTTTGGGCAAACAGAACTGCCCTTTCCACTCTACTCCCCTAACCCCGAACCCCATCACCACCACAACACATATGCACACACGAATGCTTGGGCATTCCCTCTCTTGTCATCTCATCCTCATTCTAGGGCGTCACCAAATGGCAGAGGTCCTCTCAGAGGAAGCACTGCAACATAGGAAATTAACCATGCACTGAGGAGAGGTTTGCCTTACTGACAACTAATGAGTAAAAGATATTTCACTCTTTCCTGTGTTTCCAAATATTAGCTAGAAATTAACTACTTACACAAATTTCTGTCAACATTTGTTTTTATCCTAGCTATTTTTAAGAGCACTATTGATAGACATTAATTTTTGCATCTCAGAATTTTGATAAATACCAAGGTCATTTTCCACAACTACAGTCCTCCAGGTTGTAGGTTTCAAGATTACTTCATATAGTATCATAAAATTAACAAACCTTTTAAAGAAGAGTTATGAATGGAAATTGCAGAAAGAAAGTTGGAGATGGTGGTCTTTCCTATATTATTGCAATGTAATATTATGTTTTTATGTTACACAAGGGATTATATTCACAGATGCTCAGTTACCTAGATAAGTATTATCATTCAAGACAATTAAGGCTGTAAATATCTCAGTATTTCAGAGACCATAAAAAGTAGCGTTAGTAACTTTTTCTTTAGGGTGCAGTTTCTTTCACTTCATATAAAGAAGTTTTAGGGGCTCATATGCCATTGCTTATAATAATTGGAAATTCTAATACAGTCCTAATACAATAAGACTGCAGTTGCAGAAAAGAAACATTAAAACTAAAGACACATATTATTGAATTATTATTCAATTAGAACTAAAACATATAAAGATATAAAATACTTCAAAAAGAAAACAAAAACTTCAGGCTTAAAAGCAATAGTGTTCTTTTTAGCCTAAAGAAAGCATACCCACAGTGACTTCCTTATTTAGGGGAATTAAAATTTTGATAAGAGTAGCTGAGCTGCAGAGAGTGTTTTGAAAGCAGAATGTCTGATATTTTTCTCTCCTTCCACAAAATCAAAGACAGGGATTTCTGTGCCCTGTCTCTACTCCTCTTTTAACAATCCAGGCTTCTACATTCTCAGTTTTCCTAGTTACTTTTTGTCTCCTGGACTGATTGAACAAACTCACATCGAGATTACTTACCACTTCACACCCATTCGGATGGCTATTATCAAGAAAACAGAAAATATAACAAATGTCGATGAGGATGTGGAAAAATTGGAACACTCATGCATTGCTAGCGGGAATGTAAAATGGTGCAGCAACTGTGGAAAATGATATGGTGATTCCTGAAAATATTAAAAATATGAATACAATATCACCCAGCAATTCCACTTCTGGGTATATACCCCAAAGAAGTGAAAGGTAGGGACTCAATATTTGTACACCCATGTTCACAGTGGCATTATTCACAACATCCAAATGATGGAAGCAAGGCAACTGTCCATCAACAGATGAATGAATAAGCAAAATATGGTATACATACACAATAGAATATTATTCAGCCTTTTTTAAAAAGGAAGGAAATTCCAATACATGCTACAACATGGATGAACCTTGAAGACATTATGTTAGGTGAGATAAATCAGTCAAAAAGGACAAATCAAAATCATAGAGACAGAAAGTAGAATATTTGTTGCCAGGGGTGGTGAGGGAAGAACAGGGAATTAGTGTTTAATGGATACAGAGTTCAGTTTGGAAAGAAGAAAAAGTTCTGGAGATGGATGGTGGTGATGGTTCCATAGCAATGTGGGTGTACTTAATGCCACCAAACTGTACACTTAAAAATGGTTAAAATGGTAAATTTTATTCATATTTTACCACAACAAAAAAATGGGAAAAAAGATTACTTAGAACTTGGTGTTTGATCCTTTCTAGGATTGTTATTATTTTAAAGGATAAACAAAAGGGGAATCCTTAGTGAAAGAAGCCATTTAGACTTCTGATCATGAAAATTGAAAATGCAGTGAGCTTCAGGAAAGAAATTTGAAAGTTTGATTCTTACCCGCTCTGATCCATTCACCATCACCACCACCACATAGTTTGCAAAGATAAGACAAGCCTCTAACTGGACTCATGCAAAAGGCCTATTAATGCTCACCTAGTCTCCACTCCAGTCCACTCCAAACTTCCTAGACATGTGCACATACCCAAAGCACCATCTATTATGTCAAAGCCATGCTTAGTTGCCTTTTGCTCTCCTAATTTCCCGCTCAGCAATGATAAACACTCCCAGTCTTGCATTCGAAGCTCTCCACAATCAAATCTACCCTTGCCAATTGTATTCCCCAAAGAAATGTGTTTAAATGTACTTCTTCGCACAGCTAGGAGCAGTCTCTAAATTGTTAGTGTAAAACAGGGTAGAGCTGGATGGCTGAGAAACAGCAGTTCATTTTTCACCTTTACTTAAAGGTAATGAAAGCCTTCTATGGTATTACTTTCATTAAGGACATGTATGCATCAGAAATATATATCCCGTTAGCTGGAGACAACAGTCTATACCATAATTAATATGTTCTAAAAGTAGTGGATTACAAAGATTGTTAGAACTTCAGGTAACATAATGTGCATATAATTTCCTTTTCTAAATTTACATAATTTTCCTTAATAATATTCATATAATTTCCTTGTCTAAAACAGGGTTGCAATGATTTAGTTTTAGTAAATTTACTCACAAAGAGTTTAGCAACACAAGTTAAACATGACATAACTCAAAAGTTTCGGTTTACAGGAAAATAGAAAAACTCAACATTTGTTTTTTAAAATGACAGATAAACAACTATTCAATAAATAGGAAAAATAATTTTTAAATATGCTTCAGTTATCTAATGGTGTTATGAATTGAATTGTCTTCCCAAAATTCATATGTTAAAACTTTAACTCCTACTATTTGCAGATAAGGCCTTTAAAGAGATAATTAGTTTAAATGAGGTCATAAGGGTAGGGACCTAATTCAATATGACTAATGTCCTTATAAGAAAAGAGAGAGAGACCAGCGACACACACAAGGAAGGCCATGTGAGGACACAGCAAGAAGGAAGCTGTCTGCAAGCCAAGGAGAAAGAGGCCTCAGGAGAAACCAGCCCTGCTAACAAGTTGATCTTGGACTTCCAAACTCCAAGACTGTGAGAAATAAATTTCTGTTGTTTAAGCCACCCAGTTTGTGGTATTTTGTTAGGGCAGCCCAAGCATACTAATACAAATGGCAAGTCAAGAAGAAAAATAATTAGTAATATGAAAAGACAGAAAGGCTGAGACAGACACATTTACACACAGAACAGAACAGATAGATGTAAGAAACCCAGACATATATAGAGACACTGTGAGACACAATGTTATAAAATAGCATTTTGCAGTCTATTAAGAAGCTGTTGCTAAAGACGTCAGAATTACGTGAGTTTCTTCTACTATTTGCATAGAGACATTTTAGGACTTGCCCTGATGAATAGATGAACATAAAGTGAAGCCTTGAGTCCATTTTCAAGTCACAGATTCCCATGTCCCGGTTTAGAGAGCCCTCATTCAGGAAACCATCAATGTGTGGTTGTGAAATTGCTCTTAGATTTTTCAGTCCTCTAATTGTCATGCTTGTAACATATGCCTTCATTCTCCATCAGCCTCCATTACATTCTCATGACAGTGTAGGTACCATTAGAAAACAATTGCTCTCACATTTGGGGCAAACCATTGTGATGATCACTTTAGCTATTACTGCTCTTCAAATAAAAATTAATACACATATTTAGGAGTTAAGGTGATCATCAAGATTTACATAAAATATGATAACACTAAAACAATGCATCAGAAAAAAAGATGAATTTCAATGGAGAATCATTTTAGGAATGAGATAGGTTTATAGTAAAGTCTCACATGTTATATCAAAATCAACCCAATAATTTGCCAGAAAAATGGTAATTCAACTTGATGTCCAGTTTTACAAATACTTACAGTATAATAATCCCGAAACATTATAGATGATTCAGAGACAAGAGGCAAACCGGAGTCATGAGCCAAACAGGAAGGCTTTGTTGACACAATTTCTCTCAAATCATAGAATGTTTTGTCTGTTGGAATCAATGCAGGTTAAAACAATATTTATCCAGGAAAAGTACACCCTGATCATACTGCTTAATGTTACAAAGATAAAGTAAATCATCTTTATGGCACCACTATTCTGTATTAAAATTGCATCTTGTCATCTAATCAGAGAGAGATAAAGAAGTGATAGCATTGCATAGAGAGAGGCTTCAATTAATTGGCTCCCTCATACAGTAAAGCTCTCGTATTTTTATTGCATACAGTGTTCCCATCAGAAAACTAGTAAGTTCATTCTTTTGACTCCCTTCTCTTCAAGAACATTGACTTCTTTTTTCAAAGGAGGCGTAAAGCAAAATCATATTTGTGAATAGCACTTACAAAAATGAAAGGAAAACTCCTCTTCCTATCACATAAGTAGTTTAAAAGAAAATTCAGAATTATTATGAAGGCAAAAGTTTTGAAATTGCAAAGTAAATGAAATTATTAAAACTGTAAGAGCAAAAGGCTAGCCAGTGTAAACCCACATATTTCTTCTGACTCATGGCAGTTGTTATGTGAGATTTCTGCAGAAAACTTATATTTTAAGAATGAGGAGGAGATTTAAGATTTACTTGACTATTTGTTTCTCAGAAATATTGATAATTTAAAAAAGGGAAAAATTCAGTTCAATCCTGCCATCCAAATGAATCAAATTATTTTCACATTTCCAATTTTCTTTCTAATACTATTCATATACATATATTCTTTCCTGAAACTATAATTGAACAGAGTCATCCATGGACCAGTTAATTTCATATAAATTTAGAGAAAACTCAGAAGTAATAAATTCTCCCATTTCATTGCTTCAATTTACTTACAGGATTATAAGCTAAGTGTCCTTTAAGGAAGCAAAGTAGTAACATAAAATAATAAAAAATGTGATGTTATCTCAGATACATCCTAATCAATACACATACACACAACCTACTCCATTTTAATTTACATGTATTTCTTCTATTTCAGTCAACAAAAGTCTCTATCCTCTATCAAAAAGATAAAATCTCTAGAAGAGGCAACATAATAAGTCATATATTTCAATCACAAGTCAGAATGAATAAATGAAATTCTTTAATGGAAGCAAATGCCAATAACGGGGAGGTTATAGAGAACCTGAAAATATTAGTATCTGAGAAGAGGATAGCAAAGGAAAAGCCATATGCATTATACTTAAATTGGGGACTTTTTTTTAAAACCCAAGGGGATATAAAAGGATAGCATAAGAGTTATGAGAAATGTGTAAGCCCCACATTCTTAATGGACTTTTTTTGACTAATTTGAAGCATTCCTTGACTCACTAGCACTATCCCTGGCCCACTCGCTTCCCTTAATTAACTTCTGCAATAAGTGTTCTCACATATTTTAGATAATTGGGCTTCTCTTTCCAACCTCCTTTTTAAATTTATAAGCTCTTCCAGGGCAAGGACAATATCTTACTTGGAATTGCTCTGTGCTTCTGGTTCATTAGCAGTGTGATTAAGGTAGCTACGTAAACACTGGTGAACAAGAATTAGCCTCACGAGGTTAAATCTCACAGGCAAAAGGGAATCTTTCTGATCACTGAAGAGCCTAATCCAAAATGAAACTAAATGCCACGTAATTTATTTTTCCAAGAGAGTCCAGAACATTTCAAATATTCTATCTTGTTTATCCACAAAAGAGACTCATGTAGTTGAGAAGGCCATGCATTATTTTCTCCACTATATAGGTATCACACTAGAAAATATAGCTATAACTTTTCCACTTCAGGAAGCAGTAAAACCTCCACTAAAATCCTCAAAGTAATCATTCACACACTGATGTATGCTAATGACTCCTCCTCAGAAGCCAGGAGCAAGAAGGTGACATGCAACAAATTCCCATTTATTCCACAAAGTCAGTAGAAAGTTATAAGCTGATAGTTTGAAGAAGACCAAAGTCATATATCAAACTAAATCTCCACAAACTCTTCACAGAGCCAACAATCTTCACAGATAATGCCACAGAGAAATGAAGATTCTGAATTCTAGGGGGGTGTGTGCATGTGTGAGAGAAAGAAAGAGAGAGAGCAAGAGTAGGCTGTATATTGATAAGTGAAAAAATAAGAAATCTTATCAGTAATCCCAGTTTATCAGCCAGCAGGATAGAATAGAATACTCTGAGATTAAACAAATCTGGGGAAAATGCAATATCAAAATTTGGAAAGAATGGTCCCATCAGGCTAACAAGGAGTTGTTAGCTAAATAGCAACTAACTTAGAACATAAAAAATTTTGTTAAATAACTACCCATACTGATGTCTTCCCACCTTTGCATTTCCTCAATACTTATTTAGACTCTTTTTGAAAAGTATTATTATACCACTAGTTCATGTTATTTTCTTGTCTTCTGCATATCTTATTTCCCTATCTAGACTTAAAAGTCTTTCACTTGCTTTGTATTTCCCATAAAACTGAATATAATGCTGTGCCCCGAGCATACGTTCAATGTATGCTTGTGGACTGATTTGGCATTGATTGAAAAACCAATCAGCAAATCTGTTAAGAGTGAAGGGCCCCATACAATGCAACTGACATAAATATCTGAAGGAATGGAAAAGCCTTAAAAATAAGTTTTTAAACTTATTTAAAGTTTCTACTTATTTAAGTATTCTACTTATTTAAAGTAGAATTTTAAAAAATTCTACTATTTTCAGGACCAAATATGCTTCACTAGACCATCTTCCCTCATCTTCCAGCATCATCTTGATGTTTATAATGGTAATCGTTTTTAAATGCATTTCAGTTGGGGATGGCTTTTTATTTTATTTCCCATTTCTATTCAAATTTATGTAGTTAACAATGAGCCAATTATTTACACAAGTGAGAGATATTTCTAAAATCTAATAAGCATAGTTATTTTAGAAACTTAAATTACTCAGATGACTCACAGAAAACTGATAAGATGGTATACTACGGTGATAATGCCAGGAGAAGAGGAAAGAAAGAGGGTGAAAGGAAGGAAGGAAAAATTCCTAGCTAGTCAAAATATTCACCACTTCTGTAATCTTTGTAGTGACAAACATTTCCTCTATATCACAAATGGATAGATTTGTCCAAGTCACCTACATACCAGCGAAAGATCCACAGACAATAGAAGTTCAGACTTTTCAAATATACTATTTCAGTCAACCAAGAAACCAAATGTTTGTAAGAAATAGTCTATGCAACTGCCTCCAACAGAGCCAAAAAAGTCCAAATTAAAGTGTGATGTATCTTTCTGAGGACGTGATAGAGCCCAAGACACCACTGGGTTCAGTGGTCCTGTGTCCCCAGAGCCTCTTTTATGCTAAGCTTGTTCTGTTTCCCTTTTATCAATTCTCTTGTATCAATTAATTCTTTGAGTTAATTGCACATGCAGTTTTAATCTGTAGGTAATTACAAACAATTAATAGTTAGGAGACAGAATTAGCAGTTCTTAGTTTGATTATCTATATAATTAAAAGGGGTGGTAAACTAGAGTTGACAAATAGCATCTTAATCACTTGAATAATCAAACCCCAAAAGCTTGCTTGGGCAGCTGAATTCCATCTGTTATATTAGTTCAAATTTTAGAATCAATGATTGAAATGTCCATTTAAATCAATTCATATTGTTAATTTATAGTCAAAAATGAACAATACATATTCTAAAATTACTCAAACTATTTACCTTCTTTCATTCGTGTATAATGAGTTATTTCTAAAAAGATTCAATAGAAGTAAAGATTCAACAGACTTAGCTTATATATATCTACTGGTTGCCAAATCTTATGTTATAAAACGCCTAAAAAAGAAATAATTCCTTTTGTACTAGCTTTTTTTTTTTTTTTTTTGTGAGGAAGGTCAGCCCTGAGCTAACATCCATGCTAAGCCTCCACTTTCGTTGCTCAGGAAGACCGGCTCTGAGCTAACATCTATTGCCAATCCTCCTCCTTTTTTTTTTCCCCCAAAGCCCCAGTAGATAGTCGTATGTCATAGTTGCACATCCTTCTAGTTGCTGTATGTGGGGCGCCGCCTCAGCATGGCTGAGAAGCGGTGCATCGGTGCGCGCCTGGGATCCGAACCCCGGGCCGCCAGCAGCGGAGTGCGTGCACTTAACCGCTAAGCCACGGGCCCGGCCCTGTACTAGCTTTTATTCAACATTTTATTTAAGTGTGTGCTGACAGACAGCAAATAAGACACATCTTTAATCCTTTTTCTGGTTATCTGAGGGGACCAGCTGTTTGTGGATAAAGAGCAAATACTAAGAATGGTAAGCTTAAGGTGAGTTAGAAAAATATATGAGAACTTCATTCGGATTAGGATATAATATGATACAGAACAGTGGCATTACTGTTGCATGGTATCTTTCTGAATTGCCGAGTATTTGAACAAGTTTGGCAGATACTTCGTAACTAATAGTGAATAAAAAATGTTCAAAAAGAATCATGATTTCTGATTCAGTATGGCTTGTTACCTTCAGGTAAGAGGCAGCCCTTATTGCAGCCCCACTAAAATACTGTAACTATAAAGGAAAAGATAAAAATCTCAAAGTCACAAAAAATTAAGTCTGACCATTCACCAATTTGCAGATAAGAAAAAAATTTTCTTTAATTAATATGATGGAAGTGAATTGAGGAAAGCAATTAGTGACCTTTATATAAAAATAAAACCCTTAGTCCATCTTGAAGATATTAGAAAGAGGCTTCACACTTCCCAAGAAAAAAAATTAAAAAGAGCAAAAAACGTTACCCTACAATGCTTCAATGTGGGTGCTGCTTTTGAAGGACCACTTCTCTCTCCATACTTTCATCTATCACAATCCACTTGAACACTACAACTCCAAGAAAACAAATAGGAAAGGAAGTAAGCCTGACTGTAGCACCAGGATTTGATACAACACTATTGTAAGGCAAGAGCTCTGTGCAGAGGGTGGGACTGGCAGGTCTTGATAACAATGCATAATGGGGATTGTAATTTTCTCTCTATTTGTAATCACTCGCTTTGCATAGATCTATTTGTCCTTATTCAGGACTGAGTAAACATACTGGGGCCTACATTAATCATCGCAATAATTGTTGAGGAGCTTGATTGCTGAATATTTTACATACATTACCTGATCTAATCTGCACAATAACCCTATGAGATGGTTGCTGAGTTTATCCCCAGTTTAACAGAGGAGAAAATAAATTAATTTACTTGCCCAAGTTTAGACAGCTGGTAAGTGACTGCGTGAACCCAGGTCATTCTGAAATTGAAGCCCATGTGACTGTGACACAAGTGGAAAGGTCCCTATTGTAGACTGAAAAATGGCGCCAAGGATACTCACGTCTTAATCCCTGGAAGCTGTAAATCTTAGTTTACACGGCAAGAGGGATTTTGCAGATATGACTACAATAAGAACCCTTAGAGGGGTAGATTATCCTAGATTATCCCGGCAGGCTTTATGTGTACCCACAAGTGTCCTTACAAGAGGGAGATTTGACTACAGAAGAGGAGAAGGAAATGTGATGACAGAAGCAAGAAACTGGAGTGATCTGAGAAAGAGCTAATGAGCCAAGGAACGCAAGCAGCCTTCAGAAGCTAGAAAAGGCAAGGAACCAGATTCTTCCTTAGAGTCTCAAGAAGGAATCAGTTCTGCAGACAACTTGACTTTGCCCAGTGAAAATGATTTTGGATTTCTGTCCTCTAGAACTATAAGAGAATGAATTTGTGTGGTTTTAAGCTACCAAGTTTGCAGTACATTGTTAGAGCAGCCATGGGAGACTATGTAGTCTGCAATTCTAAAAATCTAGTAAAAGAGTTTAAGTCTGAAAATATTCTACTAGTTCCAGAAGAAGATTTTAGAAAAGTGTTGGCATTGTCATTATATTATAACATGCCAAGTCTTTAAAATAGAGGCCGAAAGCAATAAGGAGAAAACAAAGTAAGACGTTAAAAAATAATAATATTTGTAAGGTAAATAAAAATGTAAATGAGTGTTTTTAAAAAGGTAAGAAATACAATGAAACCAAGAACGTAACGGTAGAATTAAAATGTACTTCAGAGTTAGTAGGGGTGTAAGAGACAGCGCAGAATATCAAACGACTGGATTTGGCAAGCACTCCTAGAATGCAGAAGAAAAGTATCCAAAGATGAAAATTATGAGAGAGAAGATTATAGATTAAAGAGGACAAAAAATAAATACCCATCAAAGGAATCATACACAATACTGAAGACAAAACCAGAACAATCAGAAATGAAGAAAACATCCACTATTGAATAATAATTTCCTGAGCGGAAAAAAATATGTGAATCTTCTGAGTATTGGGGCTCATTGCATTTTAGGAAAAATTAATTAAAAGAGATTTGTATGCAAGTACATTCTGCAAAATTACAAGAATAAAGAAAAATTCATATACATTTAGAAAGAAAAAACATCTCAAAGGTGTAAAACAAGTTGTTCTCAAATTTCTTCTGTGAAACAGCAAAAGAACCAATAAATAATAGAACACCAACAATAGAATTTCCAGGAAAAAGAAAAGCTGTGAAACAGAAATTTTATAACCAAACTGTCTTCAATGTATAAAGGCCTGGAAAAAAATCATTCTTAAATATGCCAACATGCTGAAAATCTGCTCATATGTTGTTTAAATAAACAAACAAACAAGCAAACTCTTATCTGAAGACCAAAACATGAATCAAAATTACGGATAAAAGAATTTAGAAATCATAGTAGAAGAGTACCAGTAGTTCTTCCCACAACCAGTGTACTTAATTCTGGTAGGATCACATGTAGTCACACGGATTCTATAGTTCTGACTTAAATCTTGGTCCTGCCAGGGTTTACCTCAGTTTCTTTTCTGCTTATTCTACTTTCCCAGGAACAAAACAGTTTGTTTCCTAGGGTCTAACTTGAACTCACTCACAGTTCAAATGAAATGTATTTTCAAATGGAATCTTGTTCTTTGATTATCAAAAGCAACAACCAATAACCAATGTTCTGTCATGCATTCACAATGGCTAAACATTCAGAACATATACCCAGAGATCCAGTAAACAAAACAAGAATAACAAACATATATATATATATATATAATGGCTATATTCATTTCACAGAACTTAAATAATGGCTTTTCTCCTTTTTGCAAACTCAAATTGAATCACCTGAGTCATGACATCGCCCCTCATGCAACTTCTCTTTATATTATCGGAACAACCTCCAAGTATTCCCATGGCGCTCTGTGGTTTAACTAAGGGACAAAAAATAATCCTGGAAAATAGATTGTAGGAAATACACCAGAACTTGACAGTGAGTATCTCTGGGTGGTGGAATACTAAAGAATGGTTATTTTTTTGTGATAGTGTTCTGTATTTTCCAAATTTTCTGCAATTAATTATAACTACTTGCAATTTTAGAGAAAACATATTTAAAATAAGGCTATATAATTTTAGGTAAAAATAGGCAAAAATTATGTAAAAAATTATGAACAAAAGCAAAGTCTGGAGAAAGCATCACAGAACTTTAGAAAGTTCTGTGTTTAGAAAGTTTACGGAGGCATTAGATGGAGACTAAATTTTACTCCTTTTATTCTAACAAGAACATTTTGTACTTATAAAGGAGAAAAGACAACTCGTTTAAAGTTTTTTTAACAAACATACATACAAAAATAAATATCCCCTTTAAACTTTCCCTTAATGACCACATTTTTGTGACTTCATAGGTTTCTAGGGGGAAAAAGAGGTTCTGAGGAAAAAGTGGATATTGGGTGATAATTCAATGGGAGTGTTCTTAGAGTACCCCCTGGCAAAAGGAAGCAACAATTAACTAGTTTTTTGTTTGTCTTATAAAATTCTAAATTTTTTAAAAAAATTAATTCTTCCAGGTTTATTATGTATTGATGTTTGGACCATATGGATCTTACCTATTTTAGTCCGTGTTTTGGTGCTTGCACTCACATATGCTTAGTGAAAACGAAAATTTGAAAAGACTTCTGGGAAAGTAATTTGCCAGTAACAGAAGTCTTTTAAATATTCACATTTTTGATGTAATGTCAATTTCTAGGAATCTTTCCTAAGAAAATAACCTAAAATATGCCAAAAGAGTCATTAACAAAAATGTTTATTATCGAATTATTTATAATAATTGTGCAGAAAAGAATTAACATAGCAAATTTGAGACTGCTATTCCTAGAAAGACATGCTTACAAAGTTGGCCCTTGGCTGGCATCTGAAAACGTGGCAGGTAAACAGTTCCTTACACTGATCTAAAACTTTCTCTAAAAGGTAAGAGTACGTCACCATGCCTAGACTGTTTATGCAATCAATATGGTTTATGCTGAGCACCTACTTCCCTTCTGGAAATCTGGAATGCTGGGACATGCTAAGCAGAGGATGCCTATGCGACCATCCCTGCAATAAAAACCTTGGGTGATGGGTCTCTAATGAGTTTCCTCAATATACAATACTTCATGTCACGACTCATTGCTGCAGGAATTAAGTGCATTCGTGTGACTGCACTGGCCAAGGACTCTTGGAAGCTTGATCCTCGTTTCCTCTGGACTTCATCCTATGTGCCTTTTTCCTTTGCTGATTTTGCTTTGTATCTTTTCATTATAACAAACCTTAGCTGTGAATATGACTATCTACTGAGTCCCGTGAGTCCTCCTAGCAAATTCCCAAACCTGGGGGAGGTCTTTGGAGCACCCAACACAATAATAAAATTGGAAATAACATTAATGTCCAGTAATGGGAGACTGGTTAAGTAAATTATAGTACACCCATGCATTGGATTATTTTTGAACAACAAAAATTATGGTTATGAAACTTTTTATATTATAATTATAATATACAAAATTGAAAATACTATATACCTTGTGCTTTTAATTATGAACAAAAAAATCCATAAACAAAAGGACTAAACAAAAACATACCAAAATGCTAAAAGTGATAGCTTCTGGTTTGATGAAATTTTTATCTGTATTCTATTCTTTTGTTCTGAATGGGCTGAATGCCCATGAACTAAGTTCACGAATCATAAGTACCTGCCTCACAAACAGCCACCTTTTGAGGAAAGCTATCCTAATTGTTTGTTCATCATACTGGTTGCCGTAGGACCTAACCCATGGTTTATCTGTGAAACTAGACTTGCTGCTTGAGCTTTAGAGGACTGGATTAGAAAGCAGTCCATGAGCCCGAAAAAAGCACATCTGAGCTGGACATGAGGGGGTAAGAACACTGAACACGTTTGGCTCAAACTCTGCCCAGTTTGGTCTCTACACCAAAATGGAAAGAATCTGGCACAATCAAATCTTATATTTTAACAGTTTAAATGCTAAATGAATGAATAGAAGCAGGTTGTGTTAGCTGAGAAAGTTAAGCAACAAGTTCTCCCCTTCTCTCTAAAGCAGGCTGACAACCCCAGTGTTGAGAAACCTGGAACCTAGAATGACTGTGGGGTTGAGAGAATGATTTTCCAAGATGCCGTCACATATACACTCCATCACTAAAGGAAATATGCACTGGCCACTCCCTTTCAGTTATAAAGAATCTGACCTGAACATTTGGCTTTCCAGAAGTCCTATAACGGAGATATATTTGTTTCGTAATGTGAAAGTATGATTAAGCTTTAGAAAACAAAAACTATCTACAAAGTGTTTAGTCGCAAATCTTTGGTATTTTATTTATTCACAGGTTATGCATGAGCTAGAATTATTGTGCAAATTCTGGAACGAGCTGGCCTTTTTAGAAAACAAAAACAAGAATGTAATCCCCTAAGAAAAATTGTTAATTTTCAGTTATTTCCATCTGTCTTTGATGATTGGTTTGTCAGAAGATTGAAGTTCATTAATGTATCATTATCTTTACTAAAAGCTCATTAAAGCAATACATTCAAGGGAGGAAAAAAGATTCTGGTGACAAAAACAAAAGGATAATTACAGAACAGAATTTTAGCCCTGCTTATGTCTGTATGTTTATTCCGAATATTTCACTCTATTCTTTTCTATTCTCCTAGTCACAGCTAGCAGAGAGCTAGCTTTGTCACCTTACAATATATAGACCATATATGATTGGTGGGAGCTTAACTAAATTGCAGGCAGAGTTATCATAGAGAATTAAATTAAAAATTCATGTAAGTACAAAGAGATTCATGGAGCCCAAGTCTATTTGCTGCAGCAAATATCACACATATATATAACAAACAAGATTAGTGAAATAAGTTAATGGCAAGGACTTTCCATTATTATGATCAATATTTACAATTATTGGGCTTAAGGATTAGCCAATTTCTACCTGGCCTTTTCAGTCCTTTCAATCATCAGAAAGAAAGCAAAGATGAAACATAAACCAATGTTTCTACTTGTTATAAAAATAAGTAAAAGTCTAAGTTCTGAATGGATGATGAAAATTCTGGATATTAATGTGTTAAATTTTATCTATGGAGCTCGGTAACCATGTGGATCCTGTTTCCATTATCACTAATAAATGAAAATTGACTGTATTAATAAAATATTTCACAGATGCTCTGTCTTCTTCCTCCTACACACCAACAGATCAAATTCACAAAATTTGGTTCTTTTGAGAAAGCAAATCTGTATTATTTTAGTAGCAACTTCAAAAATAATTGAAGACAAAATTAAGTTCACTTCTTAATTTGTCTTACTGGTTTTACTAACTACTATGTTCTTATATGAATATTTCCTCTAGTTAAAATGCTCTACTTGCCTTTAGCTAAAACAACATTGAAGTCTATCTCCACTCATTTGCCTATGCTATGCTCTCCACTTGTGATAGTTAATTTTATGTGTCGACTTATCTAGGACACAGCACCTAGATGTTTGGTCAAAATGTCTGGATGTTGCTGTGAAGGTACTTTTTAGATGAGATTGATATTTAAATCTGCTTTGAGTAAAGCAGATTGCCCTCCATAATGTGGGTGGGTCTTATCCAATCAGTAGAGGGCCTTAAGCAAAACACTGACCTCCCCTGAAGAAGAGAGAATTCTGTCAGCAGATTGCCTTCAGACTTGAGCTGCAACATTAACTCTTCCCTGGGTCTCCAGCCTACCAGCCTCCACAATTTCATAGAGTAATTGGAGTGAGAGAGAGAAATATAGATAGATGATGGATAAACAGACAGAAAAATGATAGATAGATAGATAGATAGATAGATAGATAGATAGATAGATAGATAGATAGGGAAATATAGAGACAGTCCCTATCAGTCCTGTTTCTCTGGATAACTGTGACTTCTACATCACCATAACACATCCTAACCAGTCTCCACCTTCCCAAAACACACTCAACTTTCAGGGCCATGCTGTAACTCTATCATCTTTTTCTCTTTACTGATAAAAGTATATCGGAATTCAAAGGAATGTGACTGGAATGATTACAAACATAACCCTGAATCCATTCTAATTATTAAAAAGTTAAATAATTTTAAAAATTTTGTCTTTTCAGTATTAAGAAAAATATGCCTTGTAATCATGTCACTGATATGATACATCAATGTGAAAGGTCATGGAGGCTGAGAACTACTTGTCTCCACAACCAGGACAGAACACAACTGATTGCCTTGTATTGTGGGTTACCTTTTCGTGTTTTAACTCAGTCACAAGACTATAAATTATAAGACATGATTGATGCCTAAAATTAATTTGTATTCCTATACACCTGGCACAGCGTTTTCAGTTTTGAAGGTCAGTTTTCAAAAAGTTTTTAAAAAACTTTAATAAACATTTCTTTGCCTTCCAAATTCAGATGACATCTTGACTTTCATTATGTATATTTATACCAAGTGTCTTTATCCTTGTAAAAGATGGAAGCAAAAAAGATATAACAACTCCATCTCCATCTGAATGAAGCCTCTATCAAAATATGATGAAAAATGTGGAATTTGAACAATTACTGGATACCAGTTGATATTAGTAAGTTATTAATTTTTAGATGAGATAATATTTTGGTTGTGCTTTAGAAAGATATTCTTTATATTTTATAATACAAACTGAAAAATATTTATGGATGTGTATTAAGAATTTGCTTCAAATAATCCAAAAAGAGAAGGGAATTGAGTAGGTACATAGATGAAATGATACTGGCCATGAGTTCATAATTGTTAAGTTGGGTGATGGGTACATGTGGATGTATTATCCTAGTCTCTTTACTTTTGTATGTATTTATATTTTCCATAACAAAATGGTTTCTTACCTGTTTTTTAAAAAAATGCATAAACTTTCCCAATGTCAAGAGAAGTTTGAATTAAACAGGTAATTATCAGGAAAAGAGAGCAGACCACAGAGCAAAAGATGAATAACAATACTTTTCTATCTGGCAAGGTCTCCTTTAAAACAGGAGGAATAGAACAGAACAATACAGTGCAAGGAGGCTCAGCTAAGCAACATCCCAGCCGATGGGATGGGTGGCTTTGTTGAAAATATTGCAAAATCCTAGGTCGGAACCATCCTCAGGTAGAGCAAAATATCAGAAATTTGTTTTTTCGTTCACTGTCTACCTTCTCCACTAGAACATAAGCACTATAATGTCAATGACTTTGTCTTGTACACCAGTGTCTCTCCAGCAATAAGCAGAGTACCTAGCACATGTAGCAGCTGTTCAATAAATATCTGTCAACTATTTCTGTATAAAATATGCTCTCTCTTGCCTGCTACAAAAGACCATAAACTATTAATTACAGATATTAAACTATGAGGATAAAAATTCACTTCAAATATTCAAGTTTTAATTATGTATACTCCTTTCTGGAAAGTTTATCAGTAACATCTATTTAGCATGTTAAAAATAACTTTTACATACACTGCCTCATTTTAGCCTCATATTCAATGAGAGGTAGATAAGACAGGGATTACATCCCCCATTTTAGGAAAAAAAAAAAAAAAACCAAAGCTCAAAATATATGATCTGCTGAGATTCCAAGTCTGGTTTTTAACTCATGATCCTTAATTCTTTCAACTGGAGAACTACCTGTATGTTCTTTTTAACTTAGGATATCTCTAATTAATTAAGCATTTTCACCCAGTATTATTAATTCTAGTAGGCGAGGAAGTAGATCCTGAGAAGTTGAGTCTGGAGACAAAAGATGAGAGAGAGAAAATCAAACCCATTATGTGGGCTTTTACGTGCGATATTAAAGAATATCATTTCAAAACCTTAAAAGATATGTGGAGTTCACCTTTCAATTTAACTATAGAAAGCCACAAAAAAAAATCTTTCCCATACCAACAGCAAGAACAAGCCAGATAGTCTATAAAATAATAATTTTTTGAGCCAATCAGAGAGCTGAAGTCATAAGGCAACCCAATGAACTGCAATACAAGGTTGACAATCTCCTCCAAGGAGAGACAGAACACATTTCACCTTGGGCAGACCATGGGAGGAAGTCATGACCACCATAGACACAAGTAAGAAGAAAGCAGCTGAAATTTTAATAAATCTTTAAAGGCCAAATGTGGACTCACTTGATAGAAGAGAATCCTCAGAAGCCCAGACACTGGGTGCATCTGCATCTGCTCCCCTGCCCTTTTCCCAAGGCTTCCATCGAGGGCTGGGAAAAAGTGCTGATGAGAAAGACTGGGGTAGGGCAGGAGACCTGAGAGAGACCTCCTCTGTGATGCAGGTGTGTGGGTCTAGCCTTGGTTTGGAAGTACAGCAGAAGAACCCAGAGAAGCCTGTCTCCACACCAAGCACTTCATGAGTACAAGGTGGTGGTTGGCTGCTGCTGGGAAGAATTGGGATAACCACTCATGACCTTGCCCCACACTGATACCAGGCAAAAGATGTCTACTGCTGAGGAAGGGGCAGGAAACTCAACTTAGTTTATGAACCCATTATAACTCTGATAGCAAAGCCAGATAAAGATACTACAAGAAAGGAAAATTATAGACCAATGTCCTTGATGAACATAGATGTGAAACTCCTTAACAAAATATTAGCAAATCAAATCTATTGCTATATAAAAATCATAACATACCATGATCAATTAGGTATAACCCAAGAATGTAAAGTTGGTTTTCCAAAGGAAAATTAAACAGTACAATTCGCTATAGTAATATACTGAGAGAAAAATCAAATAATCATTTAAATACATGCAAAGAAAAAATTTTACAGGGGTGGCATAGTGATTGAGTTTGCGTGCTCCACTTTGGCGGCCCAGTGTTCACAGATTTGGATCAAGGGTGCAGACCTACACATCGCTCATCAAGCCATGCTGTGGTGGCATCCCACATACAACGTAGAAGAGGACTGGCACAGATGTTAGCTCAGGGACAATCCTCCTCAAGCAAAAAGAGGAATATTGGCAACTCATGTTAGCTGAGGGCCAATCTTCCTCACCAAAAAAAAAAAAAAAAACTTAGAAAATTCAACACACATTTATGATTTTAAAAATGTTTACAGCAAACTAGGAAAAAAAGGAAACGTCCTAATCCTGACAAAGGAAACCTACCAAAAACTGTAGCTAATATCATACATGACAGTGAGATATTGGATGGTTCTGTCTAAGATTTAAAACAAGACCAGATGTCTGTAATCACTGCTTCTATTCAGCACTGTGCTAGAGTTCCTAACCAGTGCAATAAAACAAGACAAAGAGATAAAAGAAGACATATAATTTGGAAAGAAAACAGTAAATCTACCTTTATTCAGAATGAAATGACTGTGTATGTAGAAAATTCTAATGAATCAAAAAGAAAACTAGTAGAACTAGTGAGTGAATTTAGCAAGGTTGCAGTGTACAAAGTCAATTAAAAAATCGATTGTATTCTATACAGTAGCATGAACAATTAGGAAAGGAATTAAAAATCAGTATTATTTTTAATAGCTTCAAAAAGTCAAAGTATTAAGGATAAATTTAACAAATAGCATGTAAAAACTTACATAAAAATAAAATACATATTTTACAAAATATTACTGAGAGATTACAAAAGACAAATAAGCAGAGAAATACATTGTGCTCATAGATTGAAGACAATGTTAAGATTGTTTTCTATATCCCTCAATTGACATATAGATTCAAAGCAATGCCAATTATAATCACAGCCAGCTTTTTTTCTGGAAATTGACACGGCAACTTAAAAATTGATTTGGAAAAGCAAAGGAACAAGAAAAGTTAAAATAATCTTGAAAAGGAACAAAATTGGAGGATATATACCACATGACTCCAAGACTTCCTATAAAGCTACTGTAGTAAGATAATATGGCATTGGCAAAAGGATATATAAATAGACCAATAAAACAGAGTAAAGAGTCCTGAAACAGACGTGCAAAAAAACAATCAGGTATTTTTGACAAAGGTACCAAAGCAATTCAATGGAGAAAGAAAAATCTCTTCAACAAATGGTACTACCTTAAACCATACACAAAAATTAATTTGAAATGGATCATAGGTTGAAACATAAAAGCTAAAACAACAAAGCTAGTAGGAAAAAAATATAAGAATAAATCCTTACAACTTCGGGACCAGCAAAGATTTTTAAAGAAGACACAGAAAGCATAAGTCACAAAAGAAAAAATGAAAAATTGGACTTCATCAAAAATAAAACCTGTTCATTAGAAAAGGCAAGAAAAAAAGGCAAGCTACAGACTATGAGTAAATATTCACAACACGTGACAAAGGACCTAAATCCAGAATATATACAGAGTCTTGTAACTCAAAAACAAAAAGACAAATCACTCTGTTTTTAAAATGGGCAAAGATACAGACACTTCACAAAAGAAGATGTACAAATGAAAAATACGCATGTGAAAAAATATGCATATGAATGACTAATATGCTTGGCATCATTAGTCATCAGGCAAGGGAACGCAAACTGAAACTCCAATGAGCTATCCCCACAGAAATGGCTAAAATGAAAGAGACTGATAACAACAAATGTTGGAGAATGTAGAAGAACTGGAACACTTATACACAGCTAATGAGAACGCAAAATGGTACCACCACTTCAGAAAACTCTCTTGTTTCTTAAATAGTTAAACATACATCTATGCTGTGATCCAGCATCCAGGTACTAATCCAAGAAAAACAAAAACATGCCCACACAAATACTTGTATACAAATGTTAGTGGAAGCTTTACTTATAATAACTAAAACGTGGAAACAATTCAGATGTCCATTAACCAGAGAATGGATAGATGCCCTGTGGTATTGTCAAACAACAGAACACTACTCAGCAATAAAAAGAATGAACTAATGATACATGCAACAACACGGATAAATCTCAAAAATATTACGCTAAATGAAAGAAGTCAGACAAAAACATACACATACTATAATTCCATTTATGTGAAATTCCTAAACTGGCAAAACTAAGCTATGATGATAGAAATCAGATCAGTACTTAGTAGAGGCAGAGAGTGGGGCAAGGGTAGATTGACCGGGAAGTGGCAGGTGGGAACTTTCTGAGGAAATGCTATGTCTCGATATTTGTTCCTCAAAACTGACTGAATGGTACATTTGAGATATGAGCATTTCAATAAATATAAATTATATTTCAACTAAAAAATAAAGACAAGTTAAACATTCAATATATTTTCTAGTAGTACTTTCACACAAGCAATTTGTATTATTCATGTTATCTTGCTAAACAAAATTTGAGTTATAGTCCTAAAAGGTTAAAACCTCCTCCGAAATATTTTAAAGGTACTTTCTAATTTAAAGTTCATCTTTAGAATAAACAATTCACAAAACCAATCAGAGCATTTCAAAATCTAAACAGCCGAGTCGTTTTTCTGGGAATAAGCTCTGGTCCTTTCACTGGTAAATGCACTAAATTTAAAAATCGTTTTTTAAATGTTGCATTGAGGTGGTTTTCTGTTGAGGAGAATCAGAATTCCTCTGGACATTTTAAATTTAACAGCACCAGCCTTTTTTAACTTTAGACTTTCTACAATATTATTTATTGATTCAAGTGTTAATGCTCCATTCTAAAAATAGTAATCAAAGTTTAGTAGTTCACAATTTACATAAACAATCTCATCTGATTCTCTTATTCACCATGAGAAATAGATAAAAGAGGGATTTCTTCCCCCATTATAAATAAAACAAAACTATGGTTTTCTCTCCTTTTACTGTTCTTCCTTATCTTGCTTGAAATTCCTGTTTCTTTGTTTAACTGTTTTCCTCTTTGATTCCTTAATTTCTAACTACATTTTCCACCTCTATACCATCTCTGTTTAAGGCTTTTTCCTTAGTTAGGATCTTCACTTTTCCTAAATAAATCATCCTTTTTATCTAAGTTTCTTTTTCCTTTTAGCCCAATCTTTTGATACAAAGGCAATTTTAATGGCCAAGAATATAGTATTAAAAGTTTTTTAACAACCAGATAACATTCTTGATGTATCCTTCAGAAAATATTTGTTCTCATTTGCATTGATGATTAAAAACTTAACTCTGATAAAACAAAACAATAGAAAAGAATTATAATTGAAAAGAATAATATAAAAGAACTGTAATTTTATTAAGCCATTTTCCTTATTATTTTTCTCTACATCAATTTATTAATTCTACTGGAAATTGTTTTTTAAAGACATGTGGTATTAAAATCACACAGAAAATCCTATTTTTAATTATGTATTATTTTAGAAACACTGAAAATTAAAAAAAATTATAAATAAATTAAAATAAATATTTTAAAAATCCACATTCTACAGGTTAATTGTGGAAAAACACTTTCATTCACATACAATTAGATGAAAATGATTAGGGAGCAATTGAGATCAGAAAAACATAAGAATTCTTTTTAAAAGTCTCTGTGTTTTCCTTTTTTGTAAGAGAGAAATAAGTGACCTCTCTTTGTAAACACAATAAGAGAAAATGCATCAGTCATTTAAATAGTTTTTCAATACATTTCCCAACCAAATTTTGCCCTACAAAGGAATTTAAGTCAAAAAATTAGAAACCCAGAAAAAAGAAAACTTTATAACATTCAATTATCCTTATTTTCCACGCTTTAGCCTTCTATTCCTTAAGTCAGATAAACTTGCAAAATAATCTCTGCTAAACCTGTAATTTACTATGGTCATGAATTACTAATTCCAATTTTTGAAACTTATGCCAGAGAAAATACGTTAGATGTAAAAAAGGGATTGCATATCTGGTTGGAAAATTGCCTTTGAAAAAAGGCAAATTATGGAATAAGACCTTGCTTTTTATCTTCCAAAAATTAGTTCAAAAGTCATTGTAAGTAAATTAATCAACACTAAAATTTTGGCTGTCTATGAACAAAGTTACATTCTCAACATGTATATTCAAAAAGAAATATTCCAGACAGTGAGCTGAGAGAAACAAAAAACACCTTCAGAAAATGTTCTTTCAGAGATTTGCTTTATAGGACTGATGGTACAAGTAATTAGTATGACATTTAATAAATCGCACTTTGAAGAACTGTTAAGCCCCAGTAAACCTTCAAGTCAAACCGCCTTGGCTTTTATTTGTTTTTAAGCAGTGGAATTGTAGTATATTTTGCCAGCACAGTTTCACTACCTCATGTTTAAAAGATTCATATGGATGAAATGCTTGAAAGAAACATCCCTTATATACACTGTATTTCCCAGTGGACATAGCTTAGCACAATCTGATAAAAATGAAGGGTCATAAAATAGGAAATCTATTTTCATACTCATTGGTGTGTAATTGAATAGATTCTTTGAATAGTTGCTATAAATTAATTCCAACTTAAAAGCAATGAAATATTTTACCTTTTGCAAAGCAGTCAGGAATGACAAAAAGTATTCTTTTCCCCTTTAGCAAAGAAGGGATATTCTGTGATCTCAACAGTTATTGCCTTCATCTATCTAAACTATAAACCCAGCTCATGGACTGCACGGGAAAATGTGAGCTCCTTCAAAGCTCAATCATCCAAATACAACAGAGATTCTCATTGGTTTAAAGTACATTTCAGAACACTAGAATATTGTTCCAGGATATTACACTTGAGGAATGACTGACTTTGGTTTCCCTACGAGTTATGACACAGTTATGAATAGTTCTCCTCAGATTTAGGATAGAATCAAAAATATAGTTAGGGACACAAATATGTCTCCTGGTCCATAAAATTTGTATCGCCCTTTGCCACATGTATTAGAGAGAGAAAACACATCACTTATTTTTTTTTAATTAGAAACAATAAATGTGATGGTTACCTAGCAGAACTCACGAATAACATAGTACCTGCCATAGACAGATTTATGTTCTAAGACGTTTACATTCAACAAGAATCAGTAGCCTACAGACCAGTGCCTACCATTTTTTTTACTTTTACTTTTTTACTTTTTTTAAAATAAAAAGTGTTATTTACCACAGCGACACTCAATCAGGCAAGCAATACGTACTAAACATAGGAATAATAACATAGCATGGTTTTCTTCAGGGCCAAATGAACTGTTACACCTAGTAATTCAGTTCGATACACAGTTTTCTTGTCTGCAACCTCAGCAGGTATTTATTTCATATTTACTAGGTGTAGCTAAACAGTGAATGCTTACTATGTGCCAGGCATGTGCAAAGTGTTGAGAATACAAGATGGACAAGACACAGCCACAGGCTTTGAGAAATATACAGTCAAACAGGGAAAAGCAAATAACGACAACTGACTACCACTTTGCGTTTTCATTTGATTTGCCCACTGTCTTTGGTTCATGTGGTGGAGGCTCACTCAGATATGACGCGGCTCCACCAGAGGAAGTCCAGGGATAGCTTCACAGGTGACGGGACACTGGAGCTGGATACTAAGCAATGATAAGTAGGTCTAGCAGGGGTGTAAGACTTTCTGTGCCTCAGAGGAGGACAGCAACAATAAAAATGAGGAGTCCAGGCTCTAAGTCTCACATTCTCAGGACACTCAAATGCTCTTTGGAGATCCCTCTTTGGAGAGCACCGTGTAGCCAAGGCAGAGGGTGTAACTGAGAGAACACCATCAAAATCCAGAAATTGCACATGATATCCAGAGAGACTGGTCAGGCAGGACAAGACTGGGCAGTCAGGAGCTTCTCAAGAAACCCAACCGATTGTTTAACACTGTGGCCTTCTCCTAGTTGCTATAACTAGAAACTCCAAATAAATCTCTGCAATGGGTTAGCCTTTAGATTCTTACTTTAAACCCTGAGTTTAAAGATTGCCTTCCTACTGTTATATTTCCTGGTGTAATTTTACGATAATTGATGAGATGTTCAGGACTTATCCTATATTTAATAAACTCTCCGGTGGTAAAGTGATCCAGATGTACAGTGACCAAACATCCCAGTTTGCCCAAGGCTGCCTCTGTTTTAGCACTAAAAGTCGCAAATCCTGAGAACCTCCTTGGTCCAGGGAAACTGGGCCAGTTGGTCATCCTAAGATTTCCTACTCCCAAACCCCCAGCAGAATAGGTGCTCAGCATTGCTTTTCCTAGTGAACCTGTTCTTTTAAAAATATACTATTGTAAAATATAACATATGTCGATGTAAAATAACCAATAACCATTCTATAGATAAGAGAAATAAGATGAGTTTACTTGAGCCAGAGTGAGGATTATAACCCAGGAAGGCCTTAGAACGCGTTCCAGAGAAGCATGGTTTTCAGTATAGTCTTAGGTCTTTTTAGAAGAAAGAACATACATTAAACACACCCAGGATACGTTTTCAAAGTTTAAAAGAGGTATTTAGTTGCAAATTAGCAGGTCAACATGACCCTGATGTCCAGAAAGGGACTAATACAGGTGTTACCAATAAGGCGTCACCAATGGGGCGTAGGAGGGGAAGTAGCATTCTTATTTTAAGACAGCATGTTCTATACTGTAATGGTTAAAGCAGACGCACAATGTTGTTTGATAGGCCAACTCCCTCTGTTCATCTATCTTCTCCCAATGTGGACACCAGGCATTCCAGGCCCCCCACCCACAGTAGCATGCCCACTCCTCCTGCACACCCTCATGCCTCTGTGCCTGCCTCTGGCTGAGGTTGAAGTGCAATGCAGAAGATTGTTTCCTGCTTGCCCAGTGACTGTGGACCAGCTGTGGCCCAGGCACACAATGAACTCCTCTGCTTCCCAGCAGGCTGCACCTATATCTTCTCTAGTGAGGTCTGAATCCCAGCCTTGAGGATAGAGGCCCTTTCCAACCCTTTCCATCCCTAGATACTCTCCCTCAGCCTTAGGGTATTCTGTAGAATTCAGCCTTAGTGTATCCTCTAGAATTCTCTTACACCTCTTTTATCATGGCTTAATAGCTCTTTATAATGGACTTTCCTTGTTTAAATTACTGTGCAATATATGTCTCCTGATTGGACCTAGACTAAAATAAATTCTTTATATTTCTGAAATATAAATTTTTAACATCTTCTGAAATTTAAGATTAGAGTTATTTACTCTTTGAATGCTTGATGGAATTTGCCAGTGAAGCCATCTGTCCTGGCAGTTTTGTGAAAATATTTTTCACAAAGTGTTACTTTCTTTAATAATCGTAAAAGTCTTCAGGTTTTCTTTTTGTTGATGTTGAGTTAGTTAGGGTAAGGAATATTTTTCCAGAAACCTTCTTATTTTGTCTAAATTTTCAATATTTTTGGCATAACATCCTCACTCTCTTTTTCTGTTAAATCTAATATCTATAGTGACATCACTTTTTATATTCTTAATATTGGTAAAAGGATAGAAATATACATACCATGCAAACAGAAGTCAAAAGAAAGCAGACAAACCTTTTACCTCAACTTTTCTATATTCTTTGTTTTAAATATGTCTCTTAAACACAACATGTTAGTTCATTTTTTCCCCATACACTGATATACTTTGACTTTTCACTGGATTATTTTGTTCATTTATGTTCAATGAGAATTAATTTTTTATTTATATCTACCTTCTGATTTTCATTTTCTATTTTATCACTTGTTCCTTTCCTCCCCCTTCTTGCCCACATTTGTGTTAAATACTATTTTTAATGCTATTTTTAACTCTCTACCGGTCTGAAAGTTATACAATTCTGAAAGTGATATTCTAGATATTAAAAAATACATACTTAACAAAAACTCTTTAGATATTGCCTTTGCCATATTCCTAAGAGGGGATATCCTCTCCCTCTTGGATTCAGGTCTTATGTGTGTTAGATTTCTTCATGTTATCTTTACAGTTTCACTCTAGCCTTCACTCTGTATTTTGCTACTTGTCTTTCTGCGTTGCATTCTGGGTAATTTCTTCCAATCTTTTTATAGGTTCACTAGTTATCTCTTCTGCTATATCCACTATGCTCCCACATATGCTCACTGCTGATAAAGTTATTGTCTTTTTCATGGTCTACAAGTTCTGTTGTTTTTATTTCAAATTTATGTTACTTTTTATATCTTCCTATTCTCTACAGATATTTTCAATTTCTTTTATTTCTTTAAACACACTCAGTATAACTGTTTTAATATTTGAATCTGAGCATTTCAATATCTGAATCTGAATGAATCTGTTACTATTGTCTACCTTTTCAGCTGATTCCTGTACTTCTTGCATTGTTTCTTTATGTGCTTAGCTACTATGGACTTCTTGATTGTCATTGACCTTAAAAAAAAAGTTTAAGTTCCCTTTATTCCATAGGGTTTGCATTTCCTTCTGCCAGCAGCCTGGGGCATTACCAGTTGGAAATCATCTTAAACTAAGTTATAACTTAAGGGTCTCTGACTCAGCTAGGCTCTGCATACACGAGGTGCAAATCCATCAAGACTCTGCATGTGGTCACAAGTCTTCAGGGAATTTTTTTCTTTTTTCATATTTTTAAACAGTTCCTGACATCGGTTGGAGAAGGGATGGGTTTCATTCTGGTTTGCTCTTACCCTAGCTTAATGTAGGGAATCTCTTTTATAAAAATCTCCAAGATGGACAGTCCCTAAATCTTGACTCTCCTCCTTACCCACATGCTTGCTTTTCCCAAGTGTGCAGTATCAACAATGCCTTCATGGCATAAACAGGTTCGCCACTCCAATATTCTGCTCCCCACTCTGGTTATAGGTGGTCAATCAAAAATTGACCTGTGGAGTTCTCCACTGTCCTTTTAGTTCTTTAGTGATTTTTAAGACAATTTTTAAAACATAATTTGTCTAACATCTTCTATTATTTCAAAAGGGATGATTTATCCAAACAACATTTCTCCCCATTAATTGAAATAATACTTATTAGAATTGTCAAATTAGTAAAGGCAGAGTTTTGTAGATTTTGTTTACTCACAAACTAAAACAAGATGCTGTTCCAATGTCCACATTTCCTTGGATCTGTGATAACACTTTTTATAATCTTATATAAGAATTTATCTGTCTATAAGTAAATAACTAAGCAATGTTGGACTATATTTATATCTCCTGAGAAAATCACTGGCAAGTCTCCAAACACTTTTTTTTTCCAATTTAAGAAAGATAAAAAATTTAAACATTTTATTAAAATAAGGAAATTGATATGTCTTAACGGTTCAGCATAGCTATTATAAAAAGCATAATGTTTGTGTTTTTTAAGAATACTTTAGAGTTGTTTCAGAAACCTTGCTTATCTGTTAAAAAAACTGTGAGTTAGAACAATCAGCTAATCCATTCTCTACCAAAACGTACTACGCCATTCATTATGGGTGGACTTATGTCCCCAAAAAAGATACATTGAAGTCCTAAACCCCAGTACCTCACAATGTCACCTTTTTGGAAATAGAGTCACTGCAGATATAATTAATTAAAATAAGATGAACTCATATTGGAGTAGGATGGGCCTCTAATCCAAGATGACTCATGTCCCCATGAGAAGAGGAGACACACAGACAAACAGGAAGACAGCTATGTGAAGTCAGAGGCAGAGATTGGAGTTAGACTGTCACAAGCCGTGTGATGCCTAGAGCTATGGGAAGGTGGAACAGGCAAGAAAGCATTCCCCTGAGAAGCTTCACAGGGAGAATGACCCTCCCAACACTTTGGTTTTGGACTTCTAGCCTCCAGAACTGTGACACAATAAATTTCTATTGTTTTAAATCACTCGGTTTGTGGTAATTTGTTATGGCAGCCCTAACAAACTAATATTCTCTATTAAAATGTTATTTTTAATTTTACATCTTCTCAGTAACTTTTGAAGACGTTATAAGATTACTGTTTAACATAAAAGTACGGATGGGTAATAGTAAGCTTTGTGTTAAACATCACGCATGAACTCTAATTCTTTCAAGGAGGCTTGCTTCTCGGCGTTTGCTTTAGTTCCTCAAAATATTATTATGATTTCTCATTTGTAAACTGTGGAGGAAAAATACAGACTTTGCCCCTTCTTCTCTTGAAATTAAGTCAAAACCAATAAGAAAAATGAAAAATCAGAAAAGCAAATTCCTTAGATGAAGTCAGAAGACATCCATAACTCTGAAGCACATTATATGAGAAAGAGCTTCCAAATATAAATGAAAGTTAAGTGGGAGTGGAAGAAGAGGAAGTTAAAGGCGCCCACAATTGCAGATCTCAGACAATGCAGAGAATAGCTCTCTAAAATAAGAAGCCACAACCTAAGGAGCAAATCTCTTTGGAAAAATGGAACCAAGATGCTCATTCTGACAGCAGAAGTGCCCTGGACCACATTTTTACATGGTCTCAAGAAGCTGGGAAGGTGGGGCTGAATGAGGAATCACACAGATGAGGCATACTCCCAGGACTCAACAGCCTTGATGCGGAGGTAGGGAGAGATCAGCAATGGGAGCTGTCCTTCAGAATGGAAATAAAATGTCTGGGGAGAAGTAAAGGCTAAAAGAACCCATGCACACACATGGACCTGTGTCATTAAAGGTGTTTCCCATTAACCTGGAACACTGCTCTGGCCACTGCCAGACGCAAACCTCCTACAAGTGGATGGTCCAAGAAGAACTCACCACATTCAAAGTGAGTAATAAAATTAAAAAAAGAACTAATATAAAAAAGGTAAACAAAAATACTGCAGAAAAAAATAAAATGGGAAAGGTCCTAAAAATTTACAGATAAATGTCATGAGAAAAAATGTTGCCAGAAAAAAAAAGATGAAAAATATTGCCACAAACAATGGAAACATTTTGACCAAACATATTGCCTAAGAAGGTTCTTGGAGTAAAAAAGGTATTTGCTTCTATTAAAGGAATCCCCCCAAAAAGGGATATAAAAGCTGAAGAAAGATACGTGAGGCAATAGAAATAACCAGTTGAGATGACAGAGGAAAAAACTAAAATCACTTGCAGAAATAAAGACAGACTATGGGACACTGAAAACAGGACTGATAGAAGTGGACAACATGAAACACAATTAAGAAAGAGTTTAAAAGGATTACAAGAAAAATGATAGACATAGGAAACAGGCACAAGAAGAAAAGAAACAAAGCAATAGAACAAAAATATATTAAAGACATAGTTTAAGAAGCAATTACTGAAATAAAATAAGATTAGAATCTTCAAATTGAAGGACATACTTTATATCAGGAAAAAAAATTGTCACAGTATGATACTCACCAAAACATATCTCAGATATATTATTAGAATTCAGAAATAAAGAATCCTTTGAATAGCCAAGCAAAAAGAACAATATGCCTATAAAAAGCAAAGCCCCAAGCTAGAAGGCAGTAGAGAAAGGTCTACAAAATACTCAAGAATAATGAGTGTGATGTAAGATTTTTATCCTAGCCTAGATGACACAACCAATAAATAACTAACTGAAATTTTGAGAGGAAAAAGAAGTTGGTAAATGATGTAAGTAGCTGATTTCAACATTTTTTATAGTCAAGGGGGAAAAGTATCATTTGGAATTAGTAAATCACATGATCAAAAATAAGTCTATTTAAAGTATGAAGGTATACACTAAGAAAAAAACAGATCTAATAAAATTCAGTGGTGGATGAAGGAGAGAGGAGGGAAGAATAAATGGATACATACAAATTCCATTACTGTTCATGGGAGGGAGTCATAGTTATGTACAAAGAAAATATGTCTTCTACTTACGAAATATTAACTACTATGGGAATTGGCCTCCCGTCACAAACAATTAGAAAACTAGACAAAAGATTTATTATAAACATATGGTAATTAGAAGAGTGGGGTACTCTTCCAAGTCTAGACAAATAGATCAATGGAAAAGAGTAAGAGCACAGAAACAAATCTATGCATATGTGGACATTTAGTATATGACAGAGAGGGCCCTGAAGACCACTGGATAAAAGAGGGATTTTCCAGTAAATATTTCTAGGTCAATTGAGTGACTCTATGACAAGAGGGAGGGGAGAACGGGGAGGGAATAAAACCGGACCCTTCTCTCACACCTTGCACAAAAACCAACTCCAATAAGCTTAAAAACCTAAATATAAACATAAAAACTACAATAATTTAGACGGTAATAATGGACATTAATTTTTTAGGTAGCAAAGAATTTCATTTTTTGCAAATAAGATACAAAAAGAAATAGTCATAAGGGAAATATTGATAAATTCAATTTCTCTTTATCAAAAGACATAAAAGAGTATATAAAAATAAGCCATGGAGTTGGAGAAATTTTTATTTATTTATTTTTTTTGTGAGGAAGATCAGCCCTGAGCTAACATCCATGCTAATCCTCCTCTTTTTGCTGAGGAAGACCGTCTCTGAGCTAACATCTATTGCCAATCCTCCTCCGTTTTTTTTCCCCAAAGCCCCAGTAGATAGTCGTATGT